>NW_026698127.1:0-30631 GCF_030435755.1 Ochotona princeps
ACCAACATGCAGTGTTTCCTTGATTGAATTAGCTCTCACACCAATATTTGCATCTAGAGCCTTTGCATTGAGGGCTATCTGAAAACGGCTGTGGCGCTGAAGTTGCCTGTGTATGTGGAGTTGGTGGCATGTGAAACCCGCATGTGGAGCATTTGTTTGTTGTGATGCTCTACCAGGTTCATTCCCAGATAATGCACTCAAAGGGCACTAAGCATAGAGTGTGAAAACTGAGTTTCCTTGAGAGCTGCTTGGAAGCCTGATGGTGTGTGAAGTTAGTGAGCCAAATGGAATTGTTCTCCTACAAGAACCACTCGGCTGATACTTCTTCATTATGCCCTTCACCAACATGCAGTGTTTCCTTGATTGAATTAGCTCTCACACCAATATTTGTGTCTAGAGCCTTTGCATTGAGGGCTATCTGAAAACGGCTGTGGCGCTGAAGTTGCCTGTGAATGTGGAGTTGGTGGCATGTGAAACCCGCATGTGGAGCATTCGTTTGTGTGGGATGCTCTACCAGGTTCATTCCTAGATAATGCACTCAAAGGGCACTAAGCATAGAGTGTGAAAACTGAGTTTCCTTGAGAGTTGTTTGGAAGCCTGATAGTGTGTGAAGTTAGTGAGCCAAATGGAGTTGTTCTCCCACAAGAACCACTCGGCTGATCCTTCTTCAATATGCCCTTCACCAACATGCAGTGTTTCCTTGATTGAATTAGCTCTCACACCAATATTTGCGTCTAGAGCCTTTGCATTGAGGGCTATCTGAAAACGGCTGTGGCGCTGAAGTTGCCTGTGAATGTGGAGTTGGTGGCATGTGAAACCCGCATGTGGAGCATTTGTTTGTTGTGATGCTCTACCAGGTTCATTCCCAGATAATGCACTCAAAGGGCACTAAGCATAGAGTGTGAAAACTGAGTTTCCTTGAGAGCTGCTTGGAAGCCTGATGGTGTGTGAAGTTATGTATGAAGCCAAATGGAATTGTTCTCCTACAAGAACCACTCGGCTGATACTTCTTCATTATGCCCTTCACCAACATGCAGTGTTTCCTTGATTGAATTAGCTCTCACACCAATATTTGTGTCTAGAGCCTTTGCATTGAGGGCTATCTGAAAACGGCTGTGGCGCTGAAGTTGCCTGTGAATGTGGAGTTGGTGGCATGTGAAACCCGCATGTGGAGCATTCGTTTGTGTGGGATGCTCTACCAGGTTCATTCCTAGATAATGCACTCAAAGGGCACTAAGCATAGAGTGTGAAAACTGAGTTTCCTTGAGAGTTGTTTGGAAGCCTGATAGTGTGTGAAGTTAGTGAGCCAAATGGAGTTGTTCTCCCACAAGAACCACTCGGCTGATCCTTCTTCAATATGCCCTTCACCAACATGCAGTGTTTCCTTGATTGAATTAGCTCTCACACCAATATTTGCGTCTAGAGCCTTTGCATTGAGGGCTATCTGAAAACGGCTGTGGCGCTGAAGTTGCCTGTCAATGTGGAGTTGGTGGCATGTGAAACCCGCATGTGGAGCATTTGTTTGTGTGGGATGTTTACCATGTTCATTCCCAGATAATGCACTCAAAGGGCACTAAGCCTAGAGTGTGAAAACTGAGTTTCCTTGAGAGCTGCTTGGAAGCCTGATGGTGTGTGAAGTTAGTGAGCCAAATGGAGTTGTTCTCCCACAAGAACCACTCGGCTGATCCTTCTTCAATATGCCCTTCACCAACATGCAGTGTTTCCTTGATTGAATTAGCTCTCACACCAATATTTGCGTCTAGAGCCTTTGCATTGAGGGCTATCTGAAAACGGCTGTGGCGCTGAAGTTGCTTGTGAATGTGGAGTTGGTGGCATGTGAAACCGCATGTGGAGCATTCGTTTGTGTGGGATGCTCACCAAGCTTCATTTCAGTCCTAGGTACTCAAAGGGCACTAAGCATAGAGTGTGAAAACTGAGTTTCCTTGAGAGCTGCTTGGAAGCCTGATGGTGTGTGAAGTTAGTGAGCCAATATGGGGAGGAGTTGTTCTCCCACAAGAACCACTCGGCTGATCCTTCTTCAATATGCCCTTCACCAACATGCAGTGTTTCCTTGATTGAATTAGCTCTCACACCAATATTTGCGTCTAGAGCCTTTGCATTGAGGGCTATCTGAAACGGCTGTGGCGCTGTGGTTTCCTGAGAATGTGGAGTTGGTGGCATGTGAAACCCGCATGTGGAGCATTCGTTTGTGTGGGATGCTCTACCAGGTTCATCCCTAGATAATGCACTCAAAGGGCACTAAGCATAGAGTGTGAAAACTGAGTTTTCTTGAGAGCTGCTTGGAAGCCTGATGGTGTGTGAAGTTAGTGAGCCAAATGGAGTTGTTCTCCCACAAGAACCACTCGGCTGATCCTTCTTCAATATGCCCTTCACCAACATGCAGTGTTTCCTTGATTGAATTAGCTCTCACACCAATATTTGCGTCTAGAGCCTTTGCATTGAGGGCTATCTGAAAACGGCTGTGGCGCTGAAGTTGCCTGTCAATGTGGAGTTGGTG
Organism: Ochotona princeps; assembly: GCF_030435755.1. Lineage (NCBI taxonomy): Eukaryota > Metazoa > Chordata > Mammalia > Lagomorpha > Ochotonidae > Ochotona > Ochotona princeps. Next base: position 2,519 of record NW_026698127.1, read on the forward strand.
GCATGTGAAACCCGCATGTGGAGCATTTGTTTGTTGTGATGCTCTACCAGGTTCATTCCCAGATAATGCACTCAAAGGGCACTAAGCATAGAGTGTGAAAACTGAGTTTCCTTGAGAGCTGCTTGGAAGCCTGATGGTGTGTGAAGTTAGTGAGCCAAATGGAATTGTTCTCCTACAAGAACCACTCGGCTGATACTTCTTCATTATGCCCTTCACCAACATGCAGTGTTTCCTTGATTGAATTAGCTCTCACACCAATATTTGTGTCTAGAGCCTTTGCATTGAGGGCTATCTGAAAACGGCTGTGGCGCTGAAGTTGCCTGTGAATGTGGAGTTGGTGGCATGTGAAACCCGCATGTGGAGCATTCGTTTGTGTGGGATGCTCTACCAGGTTCATTCCTAGATAATGCACTCAAAGGGCACTAAGCATAGAGTGTGAAAACTGAGTTTCCTTGAGAGTTGTTTGGAAGCCTGATAGTGTGTGAAGTTAGTGAGCCAAATGGAGTTGTTCTCCCACAAGAACCACTCGGCTGATCCTTCTTCAATATGCCCTTCACCAACATGCAGTGTTTCCTTGATTGAATTAGCTCTCACACCAATATTTGCGTCTAGAGCCTTTGCATTGAGGGCTATCTGAAAACGGCTGTGGCGCTGAAGTTGCCTGTCAATGTGGAGTTGGTGGCATGTGAAACCCGCATGTGGAGCATTTGTTTGTGTGGGATGTTTACCATGTTCATTCCCAGATAATGCACTCAAAGGGCACTAAGCCTAGAGTGTGAAAACTGAGTTTCCTTGAGAGCTGCTTGGAAGCCTGATGGTGTGTGAAGTTAGTGAGCCAAATGGAGTTGTTCTCCCACAAGAACCACTCGGCTGATCCTTCTTCAATATGCCCTTCACCAACATGCAGTGTTTCCTTGATTGAATTAGCTCTCACACCAATATTTGCGTCTAGAGCCTTTGCATTGAGGGCTATCTGAAAACGGCTGTGGCGCTGAAGTTGCTTGTGAATGTGGAGTTGGTGGCATGTGAAACCGCATGTGGAGCATTCGTTTGTGTGGGATGCTCACCAAGCTTCATTTCAGTCCTAGGTACTCAAAGGGCACTAAGCATAGAGTGTGAAAACTGAGTTTCCTTGAGAGCTGCTTGGAAGCCTGATGGTGTGTGAAGTTAGTGAGCCAAATGGAGTTGTTCTCCCACAAGAACCACTCGGCTGATCCTTCTTCAATATGCCCTTCACCAACATGCAGTGTTTCCTTGATTGAATTAGCTCTCACACCAATATTTGCGTCTAGAGCCTTTGCATTGAGGGCTATCTGAAAATGGCTGTGGCGCTGAAGTTGCCTGAAAATGTGGAGTTGGTGGCATGTGAAACCCGCATGTGGAGCATTCGTTTGTGTGGGATGCTCTACCAGGTTCATCCCTAGATAATGCACTCAAAGGGCACTAAGCATAGAGTGTGAAAACTGAGTTTTCTTGAGAGCTGGTTGGAACCCTGATGGTGTGTGAAGTTAGTGAGCCCAAATGGAGTTGTTCTCCCACAAGAACCACTCGGCTGATCCTTCTTCAATATGCCCTTCACCAACATGCAGTGTTTCCTTGATTGAATTAGCTCTCACACCAATATTTGCGTCTAGAGCCTTTGCATTGAGGGCTATCTGAAAACGGCTGTGGCGCTGAAGTTGCCTTGAATGTGGAGTTGGTGGCATGTGAAACCCGCATGTGGAGCATTCGTTTGTGTGGGATGCTCTACCAGGTTCATCCCTAGATAATGCACTCAAAGGGCACTAAGCATAGAGTGTGAAAACTGAGTTTCCTTGAGAGCTGCTTGGAAGCCTGATGGTGTGTGAAGTTAGTGAGCCAAATGGAGTTGTTCTCCCACAAGAACCACTCGGCTGATCCTTCTTCAATATGCCCTTCACCAACATGCAGTGTTTCCTTGATTGAATTAGCTCTCACACCAATATTTGCGTCTAGAGCCTTTGCATTGAGGGCTATCTGAAAACGGCTGTGGCGCTGAAGTTGCCTGAGAATGTGGAGTTGGTGGCATGTGAAACCCGCATGTGGAGCATTCGTTTGTGTCGGATGCTCTACCAGGTTCATCCCTAGATAATGCACTCAAAGGGCACTAAGCATAGAGTGTGAAAACTGAGTTTCCTTGAGAGCTGCTTGGAAGCCTGATGGTGTGTGAAGTTAGTGAGCCAAATGGAGTTGTTCTCCCACAAGAACCACTCGGCTGATCCTTCTTCAATATGCCCTTCACCAACATGCAGTGTTTCCTTGATTGAATTAGCTCTCACACCAATATTTGCGTCTAGAGCCTTTGCATTGAGGGCTATCTGAAAACGGCTGTGGCACTGAAGTTTCCTGAGAATGTGGAGTTGGTGGCATGTGAAACCCGCATGTGGAGCATTCGTTTGTGTGGGATGCTCTACCAGGTTCATCCCTAGATAATGCACTCAAAGGGCACTAAGCATAGAGTGTGAAAACTGAGTTTCCTTGAGAGCTGCTTGGAAGCCTGATGGGTGTGTGAAGTTAGTGAGCCAAATGGAGTTGTTCTCCCACAAGAACCACTCGGCTGATCCTTCTTCAATATGCCCTTCACCAACATGCAGTGTTTCCTTGATTGAATTAGCTCTCACACCAATATTTGCGTCTAGAGCCTTTGCATTGAGGGCTATCTGAAAACGGGTGTGGCGCTGATGTTGCCTGAGAATGTGGAGTTGGTGGCATGTGAAACCCGCATGTGGAGCATTCGTTTGTGTGGGATGCTCTACCAGGTTCATCCCTAGATAATGCACTCAAAGGGCACTAAGCAGAGTGTGAAAACTGAGTTTCCTTGAGAGCTGCTTGGAAACCTGATGGTGTGTGAAGTTAGTGAGCCAAATGGAGTTGTTCTCCCACAAGAACCACTTGGCTGATCCTTCTTCAATATGCCCTTCACCAACATGCAGTGTTTCCTTGATTGAATTAGCTCTCACACCAGTATTTGCGTCTAGAGCCTTTGCATTGAGGGCTATCTGAAAATGGCTGCGGCGCTGAAGTTGCCTGAGAATGTGGAGTTGGTGGCATGTGAAACCCGCATGTGGAGCATTCGTTTGTGTGGGATGCTCTACCAGGTTCATTCCTAGATAATGCAGTCAAAGGGCACTAAGCCTAGAGTGTGAAAACTGAGTTTCCTTGAGAGCTGCTTGGAAGCCTGATGGTGTGTGAAGTTAGAGAGCCAAATGGAGTTGTTCTCCCACAAGAACCACTCGGCTGATCCTTCTTCAATATGCCCTTCACCAACATGCAGTGTTTCCTTGATTGAATTAGCTCTCACACCAATATTTGCGTCTAGAGCCTTTGCATTGAGGGCTATCTGAAAACGGCTGTGGCGCTGAAGTTGCCTGTGAATGTGGAGTTGGTGGCATGTGAAACCCGCATGTAGAGCATTTGTTTGTGTGGAATGCTCTGCCAGGTTCATTCCTAGATAATGCACTCAAAGGGCACTAAGCATAGAGTGTGAAAACTGAGTTTCCTTGAGAGCTGCTTGGAAGCCTGATGGTGTGTGAAGTTAGTGAGCCAAATGGAGTTGTTCTCTCACAAGAACCACTCGGCTGATCCTTCTTCAATATGCCCTTCACCAACATGCAGTGTTTCCTTGATTGAATTAGCTCTCACACCAATATTTGCATCTAGAGCCTTTGCATTGAGGGCTATCTGAAAACGGCTGTGGCGCTGAAGTTGCCTGTCAATGTGGAGTTGGTGGCATGTGAAACCCGCATGTGGAGCATTTGTTTGTTGTGATGCTCTACCAGGTTCATTCCCAGATAATGCACTCAAAGGGCACTAAGCATAGAGTGTGAAAACTGAGTTTCCTTGAGAGCTGCTTGGAAGCCTGATGGTGTGTGAAGTTAGTGAGCCAAATGGAATTGTTCTCCCACAAGAACCACTCGGCTGATACTTCTTCATTATGCCCTTCACCAACATGCAGTGTTTCCTTGATTGAATTAGCTCTCACACCAATATTTGTGTCTAGAGCCTTTGCATTGAGGGCTATCTGAAAACGGCTGTGGCGCTGAAGTTGCCTGTGAATGTGGAGTTGGTGGCATGTGAAACCCGCATGTGGAGCATTCGTTTGTGTGGGGATGCTCTACCAGGTTCATTCCTAGATAATGCACTCAAAGGGCACTAAGCATAGAGTGTGAAAACTGAGTTTCCTTGAGAGTTGTTTGGAAGCCTGATAGTGTGTGAAGTTAGTGAGCCAAATGGAGTTGTTCTCCCACAAGAACCACTCGGCTGATCCTTCTTCAATATGCCCTTCACCAACATGCAGTGTTTCCTTGATTGAATTAGCTCTCACACCAATATTTGCGTCTAGAGCCTTTGCATTGAGGGCTATCTGAAAACGGCTGTGGCGCTGAAGTTGCCTGAGAATGTGGAGTTGGTGGCATGTGAAACCCGCATGTGGAGCATTTGTTTGTGTGGGATGTTTACCATGTTCATTCCCAGATAATGCACTCAAAGGGCACTAAGCCTAGAGTGTGAAAACTGAGTTTCCTTGAGAGCTGCTTGGAAGCCTGATGGTGTGTGAAGTTAGTGAGCCAAATGGAGTTGTTCTCCCACAAGAACCACTCGGCTGATCCTTCTTCAATATGCCCCTTCACCAACATGCAGTGTTTCCTTGATTGAATTAGCTCTCACACCAATATTTGCGTCTAGAGCCTTTGCATTGAGGGCTATCTAAAAACGGCTGTGGCGCTGAAGTTGCCTGAGAATGTGGAGTTGGTGGCATGTGAAACCCGCATGTGGAGCATTCGTTTTTGTGAGATGCTCTACCAGGTTCATCCCTAGATAATGCACTCAAAGGGCACTAAGCATAGAGTGTGAAAACTGAGTTTCCTTGAGAGCTGCTTGGAAGCCTGATGGTGTGTGAAGTTAGTGAGCCAAATGGAGTTGTTCTCCCACAAGAACCACTCAGCTGATCCTTCATCAATATGCCCTTCACCAACATGCAGTGTTTCCTTGATTGAATTAGCTCTCACAGCAATATTTGCATCTAGAGCCTTTGCATTGAGGGCTATCTGAAAACGGCTGTGGCGCTGAAGTTGCCTTGAATGTGGAGTTGGTGGCATGTGAAACCCGCATGTGGAGCATTTGTTTGTTGTGATGCTCTACCAGGTTCATTCCCAGATAATGCACTCAAAGGGCACTAAGCCTAGAGTGTGAAAACTGAGTTTCCTTGAGAGCTGCTTGGAAGCCTGATGGTGTGTGAAGTTAGTGAGCCAAATGGAATTGTTCTCCCACAAGAACCACTCGGCTGATACTTCTTCATTATGCCCTTCACCAACATGCAGTGTTTCCTTGATTGAATTAGCTCTCACACCAATATTTGTGTCTAGAGCCTTTGCATTGAGGGCTATCTGAAAACGGCTGTGGCGCTGAAGTTGCCTGTGAATGTGGAGTTGGTGGCATGTGAAACCCGCATGTGGAGCATTCGTTTGTGTGGGATGCTCTACCAGGTTCATTCCTAGATAATGCACTCAAAGGGCACTAAGCATAGAGTGTGAAAACTGAGTTTCCTTGAGAGTTGCTTGGATGCCTGATAGTGTGTGAAGTTAGTGAGCCAAATGGAGTTGTTCTCCCACAAGAACCACTCGGCTGATCCTTCTTCAATATGCCCTTCACCAACATGCAGTGTTTCCTTGATTGAATTAGCTCTCACACCAATATTTGCGTCTAGAGCCTTTGCATTGAGGGCTATCTGAAAACGGCTGTGGCGCTGAAGTTGCCTGAGAATGTGGAGTTGGTGGCATGTGAAACCCGCATGTGGAGCATTTCTTTGTGTGGGATGTTTACCATGTTCATTCCCAGATAATGCACTCAAAGGGCACTAAGCCTAGAGTGTGAAAACTGAGTTTCCTTGAGAGCTGCTTGGAAGCCTGATGGTGTGTGAAGTTAGTGAGCCAAATGGAGTTGTTCTCCCACAAGAACCACTCAGCTGATCCTTCTTCAATATGCCCTTCAGCAACATGCAGTGTTTCCTTGATTGAATTAGCTCTCACACCAATATTTGCCTCTAGAGCCTTTGCATTGAGGGCTATCTGAAAACGGCAGTGGCGCTGAAGTTGCCTGTGAATGTGGAGTTGGTGGCATGTGAAACCCGCATGTGGAGCATTCGTTTGTGTGGGATGCTCTACCAGGTTCATTCCTAGATAATGCAGTCAAAGGGCACTAAGCCTAGAGTGTGAAAACTGAGTTTCCTTGAGAGCTGCTTGGAAGCCTGATGGTGTGTGAAGTTAGTGAGCCAAATGGAGTTGTTCTCCCACAAGAACCACTCGGCTGATCCTTCTTCATTATGCCCTTCACCAACATGCAGTGTTTCCTTGATTGAATTAGCTCTCACACCAATATTTGCGTCTAGAGCCTTTGCATTGAGGGCTATCTGAAAACGGCTGTGGCGCTGAAGTTGCCTGAGAATGTGGAGTTGGTGGCATGTGAAACCCGCATGTGGAGCATTCGTTTGTGTGGGATGCTCTACCAGGTTCATTCCTAGATAATGCACTCAAAGGGCACTAAGCATAGAGTGTGAAAACTGAGTTTCCTTGAGAGCTGCTTGGAAGCCTGATGGTGTGTGAAGTTAGTGAGCCAAATGGAGTTGTTCTCCCACAAGAACCACTCGGCTGATCCTTCTTCAATATGCCCTTCACCAACATGCAGTGTTTCCTTGATTGAATTAGCTCTCACACCAATATTTGCGTCTAGAGCCTTTGCATTGAGGGCTATCTAAAAACGGCTGTGGCGCTGAAGTTGCCTGAGAATGTGGAGTTGGTGGCATGTGAAACCCGCATGTGGAGCATTCGTTTTTGTGAGATGCTCTACCAGGTTCATTCCTAGATAATGCACTCAAAGGGCACTAAGCATAGAGTGTGAAAACTGAGTTTCCTTGAGAGCTGCTTGGAAGCCTGATGGTGTGTGAAGTTAGTGAGCCAAATGGAGTTGTTCTCCCACAAGAACCACTCAGCTGATCCTTCTTCAATATGCCCTTCACCAACATGCAGTGTTTCCTTGATTGAATTAGCTCTCACACCAATATTTGCGTCTAGAGCCTTTGCATTGAGGGCTATCTGAAAACGGGTGTGGCGCTGAAGTTGCCTGAGAATGTGGAGTTGGTGGCATGTGAAACCCGCATGTGGAGCATTCGTTTGTGTGGGATGCTCTACCAGGTTCATTCCTAGATAATGCACTCAAAGGGCACTAAGCCTAGAGTGTGAAAACTGAGTTTCCTTGAGAGCTGCTTGGAAGCCTGATGGTGTGTGAAGTTAGTGAGCCAAATGGAGTTGTTCTCCCACAAGAACCACTCGGCTGATCCTTCTTCAATATGCCCTTCACCAACATGCAGTGTTTCCTTGATTGAATTAGCTCTCACACCAATATTTGCGTCTAGACCCTTTGCATTGAGGGCTATCTGAAAACGGCTGTGGCGCTGAAGTTGCCTGAGAATGTGGAGTTGGTGGCATGTGAAACCCGCATGTGGAGCATTCGTTTGTGTGGGATGCTCTACCAGGTTCATTCCTAGATAATGCACTCAAAGGGCACTAAGCATAGAGTGTGAAAACTGAGTTTCCTTGAGAGCTGTTTGGAAGCCTGATAGTGTGTGAAGTTAGTGAGCCAAATGGAGTTGTTCTCCCACAAGAACCACTCGGCTGATCCTTCTTCAATATGCCCTTCACCAACATGCAGTGTTTCCTTGATTGAATTAGCTCTCACACCAATATTTGCGTCTAGAGCCTTTGCATTGAGGGCTATCTGAAAACGGCTGTGGCGCTGAAGTTGCCTGCGAATGTGGAGTTGGTGGCATGTGAAACCCGCATGTGGAGCATTCGTTTGTGTGGGATGCTCTACCAGGTTCATCCCTAGATAATGCACTCAAAGGGCACTAAGCATAGAGTGTGAAAACTGAGTTTCCTTGAGAGCTGCTTGGAAGCCTGATGGTGTGTGAAGTTAGTGAGCCAAATGGAGTTGTTCTCCCACAAGAACCACTCGGCTGATCCTTCTTCAATATGCCCTTCACCAACATGCAGTGTTTCCTTGATTGAATTAGCTCTCACACCAATATTTGCGTCTAGAGCCTTTGCATTGAGGGCTATCTGAAAACGGCTGTGGCGCTGAAGTTGCCTGAGAATGTGGAGTTGGTGGCATGTGAAACCCGCATGTGGAGCATTCGTTTGTGTGGGATGCTCTACCAGGTTCATTCCTAGATAATGCACTCAAAGGGCACTAAGCATAGAGTGTGAAAACTGAGTTTCCTTGAGAGCTGCTTGGAAGCCTGATAGTGTGTGAAGTTAGTGAGCCAAATGGAGTTGTTCTCCCACAAGAACCACTCGGCTGATCCTTCTTCAATATGCCCTTCACCAACATGCAGTGTTTCCTTGATTGAATTAGCTCTCACACCAATATTTGCGTCTAGAGCCTTTGCATTGAGGGCTATCTGAAAACGGCTGTGGCGCTGAAGTTGCCTGAGAATGTGGAGTTGGTGGCATGTGAAACCCGCATGTGGAGCATTCGTTTGTGTGGGATGCTCTACCAGGTTCATTCCTAGATAATGCACTCAAAGGGCACTAAGCATAGAGTGTGAAAACTGAGTTTCCTTGAGAGCTGCTTGGAAGCCTGATGGTGTGTGAAGTTAGTGAGCCAAATGGAGTTGTTCTCCCACAAGAACCACTTGGCTGATCCTTCTTCAATATGCCCTTCACCAACATGCAGTGTTTCCTTGATTGAATTAGCTCTCACACCATCATTTGCATCTAGAGCCTTTGCATTGAGGGCTATCTGAAAACGGCTGTGGCGCTGAAGTTGCCTGTGAATGTGGAGTTGGTGGCATGTGAAAACCGCATGTGGAGCATTCGTTTGTGTGGGATGCTCTACCAGGTTCATTCCTAGATAATGCACTCAAGGGGCACTAAGCATAGAGTGTGAAAACTGAGTTTCCTTGAGAGCTGCTTGGAAGCCTGATGGTGTGTGAAGTTAGTGAACCAAATGGAGTTGTTCTCCCACAAGAACCACTCGGCTGATCCTTCTTCATTATGCCCTTCACCAACATGCAGTGTTTCCTTGATTGAATTAGCTCTCACACCAGTATTTGCGTCTAGAGCCTTTGCATTGAGGGCTATGTGAAAACGGCTGTGGCGCTGAAGTTGCCTGAGAATGTGGAGTTGGTGGCATGTGAAACCCGCATGTGGAGCATTCGTTTGTGTGGGATGCTCTACCAGGTTCATTCCTAGATAATGCACTCAAAGGGCACTAAGCCTAGAGTGTGAAAACTGAGTTTCCTTGAGAGCTGCTTGGAAGCCTGATGGTGTGTGAAGTTAGTGAGCCAAATGGAGTTGTTCTCCCACAAGAACCACTCGGCTGATCCTTCTTCAATATGCCCTTCACTAACATGCAGTGTTTCCTTGATTGAATTAGCTCTCACACCAATATTTGCGTCTAGAGCCTTTGCATTGAGGGCTATCTGAAAACGGCTGTGGCGCTGAAGTTGCCTGTGAATGTGGAGTTGGTGGCATGTGAAACCCGCATGTGGAGCATTCATTTGTGTGGGATGCTAACAAAGCTTCATTTCAGTCCTAGGTACTCAAAAGGCACTAAGCATAGAGTGTGAAAACTGAGTTTCCTTGAGAGCTGCTTGGAAGCCTGATGGTGTGTGAAGTTAGTGAGCCAAATGGAGTTGTTCTCCCACAAGAACCACTCGGCTGATCCTTCTTCAATATGCCCTTCACCAACATGCAGTGTTTCCTTGATTGAATTAGCTCTCACACCAGTATTTGCGTCTAGATCCTTTGCATTGAGGGCTATCTGAAAACGGCTGTGGCGCTGAAGTTGCCTGAGAATGTGGAGTTGGTGGCATGTGAAACCCGCATGTGGAGCATTCGTTTGTGTGGGATGCTCTACCAGGTTCATTCCTAGATAATGCACTCAAAGGGCACTAAGCATAGAGTGTGAAAACTGAGTTTCCTTGAGAGCTGCTTGGAAGCCTGATGGTGTGTGAAGTTAGTGAGCCAAATGGAGTTGTTCTCCCACAAGAACCACTTGGCTGATCCTCCTTCATTATGCCCTTCACCAACATGCAGTGTTTCCTTGATTGAATTAGCTCTCACACCAATATTTGCGTCTAGACCCTTTGCATTGAGGGCTATCTGAAAACGGCTGTGGCGCTGAAGTTGCCTGAGAATGTGGAGTTGGTGGCATGTGAAACCCGAATGTGGAGCATTCGTTTGTGTGGGATGCTCTACCAGGTTCATTCCTAGATAATGCACTCAAAGGGCACTAAGCATAGAGTGTGAAAACTGAGTTTCCTTGAGATCTGCTTGGAAGCCTGATGGTGTGTGAAGTTAGTGAGCCAAATGGAGTTGTTCTCCCACAAGGACCACTCGGCTGATCCTTCTTCAATATGCCCTTCACCAACATGCAGTGTTTCCTTGATTGAATTAGCTCTCACAGCAATATTTGCATCTAGAGCCTTTGCATTGAGGGCTATCTGAAAACGGCTGTGGCGCTGAAGTTGCCTGAGAATGTGGAGTTGGTGGCATGTGAAACCCGCATGTGGAGCATTCGTTTGTGTGGGATGCTCTACCAGGTTCATTCCTAGATAATGCACTCAAAGGGCACTAAGCCTAGAGTGTGAAAACTGAGTTTCCTTGAGAGCTGCTTGGAAGCCTGATGGTGTGTGAAGTTAGTGAGCCAAATGGAGTTGTTCTCCCACAAGAGCCACTCGGCTGATCCTTCTTCAATATGCCCTTCACCAACATGCAGTGTTTCCTTGATTGAATTAGCTCTCACACCAATATTTGTGTCTAGAGCCTTTGCATTGAGGGCTATGTATAAACGGCTGTGGCGCTGAAGTTGCCTGTGAATGTGGAGTTGGTGGCATGTGAAACCCGCATGTGGAGCATTCGTTTGTGTGGGATGCTCTACCAGCTTCATTCCTAGATAATGCACTCAAAGGGCACTAAGCATAGAGTGTGAAAACTGAGTTTCCTTGAGAGCTGCTTGGAAGCCTGATGGTGTGTGAAGTTAGTGAGCCAAATGGAGTTGTTCTCCCACAAGAACCACTCGGCTGATCCTTCTTCAATATGCCCTTCACCAACATGCAGTGTTTCCTTGATTGAATTAGCTCTCACACCAATATTTGCGTCTAGACCCTTTGCATTGAGGGCTATCTGAAAACGGCTGTGGCGCTGAAGTTGCCTGAGAATGTGGAGTTGGTGGCATGTGAAACCCGCATGTGGAGCATTCGTTTGTGTGGGATGCTCTACCAGGTTCATTCCTAGATAATGCACTCAAAGGGCACTAAGCCTAGAGTGTGAAAACTGAGTTTCCTTGAGAGCTGCTTGGAAGCCTGATGGTGTGTGAAGTTAGTGAGCCAAATGGAGTTGTTCTCCCACAAGAACCACTCGGCTGATCCTTCTTCAATATGCCCTTCACCAACATGCAGTGTTTCCTTGATTGAATTAGCTCTCACACCAATATTTGCGTCTAGAGCCTTTGCATTGAGGGCTATCTGAAAACGGCTGTGGCGCTGAAGTTGCCTGTGAATGTGGAGTTGGTGGCATGTGAAACCCGCATGTGGAGCATTCGTTTGTGTGAGATGCTCTACCAGGTTCATTCCTAGATAATGCACTCAAAGGGCACTAAGCCTAGAGTGTGAAAACTGAGTTTCCTTGAGAGCTGCTTGGAAGCCTGATGGTGTGTGAAGTTAGTGAGCCAAATGGAGTTGTTCTCCCACAAGAACCACTTGGCTGATCCTTCTTCATTATGCCCTTCACCAACATGCAGTGTTTCCTTGATTGAATTAGCTCTCACACCATCATTTGCGTCTAGAGCCTTTGCATTGAGGGCTATCTGAAAACGGCTGTGGCGCTGAAGTTGCCTGTGAATGTGGAGTTGGTGGCATGTGAAACCCGCATGTGGAGCATTCGTTTGTGTGGGATGCCCTACCAGCTTCATTCCTAGATAATGCACTCAAAGGGCACTAAGCATAGAGTGTGAAAACTGAGTTTCCTTGAGAGCTGCTTGGAAGCCTGATGGTGAGCCAAATGGAGTTGTTCTCCCACAAGAACCACTCAGCTGATCCTTCTTCATTATGCCCTTCACCAACATGCAGTGTTTCCTTGATTGAATTAGCTCTCACACCAGTATTTGCGTCTAGAGCCTTTGCATTGAGGGCTATCTGAAAACGGCTGTGGCGCTGAAGTTGCCTGTGAATGTGGAGTTGGTGGCATGTGAAACCCGCATGTGGAGCATTCGTTTGTGTGGGATGCTCTACCAGGTTCATTCCTAGATAATGCACTCAAAGGGCACTAAGCCTAGAGTGTGAAAACTGAGTTTCCTTGAGAGCTGCTTGGAAGCCTGATGGTGTGTGAAGTTAGTGAGCCAAATGGAGTTGTTCTCCCACAAGAACCACTCGGCTGATCCTTCTTCAATATGCCCTTCACCAACATGCAGTGTTTCCTTGATTGAATTAGCTCTCACACCAATATTTGCGTCTAGAGCCTTTGCATTGAGGGCTATCTGAAAACGGCTGTGGCGCTGAAGTTGCCTGAGAATGTGGAGTTGGTGGCATGTGAAACCCGCATGTGGAGCATTCGTTTGTGTGGGATGCTCTACCAGGTTCATTCCTAGATAATGCACTCAAAGGGCACTAAGCCTAGAGTGTGAAAACTGAGTTTTCTTGAGAGCTGTTTGGAAGCCTGATGGTGTGTGAAGTTAGTGAGCCAAATGGAGTTGTTCTCCCACAAGAACCACTCGGATGATCCTTCTTCAATATGCCCTTCAGCAACATGCAGTGTTTCCTTGATTGAATTAGCTCTCACACCAATATTTGCGTCTAGAGCCTTTGCATTGAGGGCTATCTGAAAACGGCTGTGGCGCTGAAGTTGCCTGAGAATGTGGAGTTGGTGGCATGTGAAACCCGCATGTGGAGCATTTGTTTGTGTGGGATGCTCACCAACCTTCATTTCAGTCCTAGGTACTCAAAAGGCACTAAGCATAGAGTGTGAAAACTGAGTTTCCTTGAGAGCTGCTTGGAAGCCTGATGGTGTGTGAAGTTAGTGAGCCAAATGGAGTTGTTCTCCCACAAGAACCACCGGCTGATCCTTCTTCAATATGCCCATCACCAACATGCAGTGTTTCCTTGATTGAATTAGCTCTCACACCAGTATTTGCGTCTAGATCCTTTGCATTGAGGGCTATCTGAAAACGGCTGTGGCGCTGAAGTTGCCTGAGAATGTGGAGTTGGTGGCATGTGAAACCCGCATGTGGAGCATTCGTTTGTGTGGGATGCTCTACCAGGTTCATTCCTAGATAATGCACTCAAAGGGCACTAAGCATAGAGTGTGAAAACTGAGTTTCCTTGAGAGCTGCTTGGAAGCCTGATGGTGTGTGAAGTTAGTGAGCCAAATGGAGTTGTTCTCCCACAAGAACCACTCGGCTGATCCTTCTTCAATATGCCCTTCACCAACATGCAGTGTTTCCTTGATTGAATTAGCTCTCACACCAATATTTGCGTCTAGAGCCTTTGCATTGAGGGCTATCTGAAAACGGCTGTGGCGCTGAAGTTGCCTGTGAATGTGGAGTTGGTGGCATATGAAACCCGCATGTGGAGCATTCGTTTGTGTGGGATGCTCTACCAGGTTCATTCCTAGATAATGCACTCAAAGGGCACTAAGCCTAGAGTGTGAAAACTGAGTTTCCTTGAGAGCTGCTTGGAAGCCTGATGGTGTGTGAAGTTAGTGAGCCAAATGGAGTTGTTCTCCCACAAGAACCACTTGGCTGATCCTCCTTCATTATGCCCTTCACCAACATGCAGTGTTTCCTTGATTGAATTAGCTCTCACACCATCATTTGCGTCTAGACCCTTTGCATTGAGGGCTATCTGAAAACGGCTGTGGCGCTGAAGTTGCCTGAGAATGTGGAGTTGGTGGCATGTGAAACCCGCATGTGGAGCATTCGTTTGTGTGGGATGCTCTACCAGGTTCATTCCTAGATAATGCACTCAAAGGGCACTAAGCATAGAGTGTGAAAACTGAGTTTCCTTGAGAGCTGCTTGGAAGCCTGATGGTGTGTGAAGTTAGTGAGCCAAATGGAGTTGTTCTCCCACAAGGACCACTCGGCTGATCCTTCTTCAATATGCCCTTCACCAACATGCAGTGTTTCCTTGATTGAATTAGCTCTCACACCAATATTTGCATCTAGAGCCTTTGCATTGAGGGCTATCTGAAAACGGCTGTGGCGCTGAAGTTGCCTGAGAATGTGGAGTTGGTGGCATGTGAAACCCGCATGTGGAGCATTCGTTTGTGTGGGATGCTCTACCAGGTTCATTCCTAGATAATGCACTCAAAGGGCACTAAGCATAGAGTGTGAAAACTGAGTTTCCTTGAGAGCTGCTTGGAAGCCTGATGGTGTGTGAAGTTAGTGAGCCAAATGGAGTTGTTCTCCCACAAGAACCACTCGGCTGATCCTTCTTCAATATGCCCTTCACCAACATGCAGTGTTTCCTTGATTGAATTAGCTCTCACACCAATATTTGCGTCTAGAGCCTTTGCATTGAGGGCTATCTGAAAACGGCTGTGGCGCTGAAGTTGCCTGTGAATGTGGAGTTGGTGGCATGTGAAACCCGCATGTGGAGCATTCGTTTGTGTGGGATGCTAACAAAGCTTCATTTCAGTCCTAGGTACTCAAAAGGCACTAAGCCTAGAGTGTGAAAACTGAGTTTCCTTGAGAGCTGCTTGGAAGCCTGATGGTGTGTGAAGTTAGTGAGCCAAATGGAGTTGTTCTCCCACAAGAACCACTCGGCTGATCCTTCTTCAATATGCCCTTCACCAACATGCAGTGTTTCCTTGATTGAATTAGCTCTCACACCAGTATTTGCGTCTAGAGCCTTTGCATTGAGGGCTATCTGAAAACGGCTGTGGCGCTGAAGTTGCCTGTGAATGTGGAGTTGGTGGCATGTGAAACCCGCATGTGGAGCATTCGTTTGTGTGGGATGCTCTACCAGGTTCATTCCTAGATAATGCAGTCAAAGGGCACTAAGCATAGAGTGTGAAAACTGAGTTTCCTTGAGAGCTGCTTGGAAGCCTGATGGTGTGTGAAGTTAGTGAGCCAAATGGAGTTGTTCTCCCACAAGAACCACTTGGCTGATCCTTCTTCAATATGCCCTTCACCAACATGCAGTGTTTCCTTGATTGAATTAGCTCTCACACAATCATTTGCGTCTAGACCCTTTGCATTGAGGGCTATCTGAAAACGGCTGTGGCGCTGAAGTTGCCTGAGAATGTGGAGTTGGTGGCATGTGAAACCCGCATGTGGAGCATTCGTTTGTGTGGGATGCTCTACCAGGTTCATTCCTAGATAATGCACTCAAAGGGCACTAAGCATAGAGTGTGAAAACTGAGTTTCCTTGAGAGCTGCTTGGAAGCCTGATGGTGTGTGAAGTTAGTGAGCCAAATGGAGTTGTTCTCCCACAAGAACCACTCGGCTGATCCTTCTTCAATATGCCCTTCACCAACATGCAGTGTTTCCTTGATTGAATTAGCTCTCACACCAATATTTGCGTCTAGAGCCTTTGCATTGAGGGCTATCTGAAAACGGCTGTGGCGCTGAAGTTGCCTGTGAATGTGGAGTTGGTGGCATATGAAACCCGCATGTGGAGCATTCGTTTGTGTGGGATGCTCTACCAGGTTCATTCCTAGATAATGCACTCAAAGGGCACTAAGCCTAGAGTGTGAAAACTGAGTTTCCTTGAGAGCTGCTTGGAAGCCTGATGGTGTGTGAAGTTAGTGAGCCAAATGGAGTTGTTCTCCCACAAGAACCACTTGGCTGATCCTCCTTCATTATGCCCTTCACCAACATGCAGTGTTTCCTTGATTGAATTAGCTCTCACACCATCATTTGCGTCTAGACCCTTTGCATTGAGGGCTATCTGAAAACGGCTGTGGCGCTGAAGTTGCCTGAGAATGTGGAGTTGGTGGCATGTGAAACCCGCATGTGGAGCATTCGTTTGTGTGGGATGCTCTACCAGGTTCATTCCTAGATAATGCACTCAAAGGGCACTAAGCATAGAGTGTGAAAACTGAGTTTCCTTGAGAGCTGCTTGGAAGCCTGATGGTGTGTGAAGTTAGTGAGCCAAATGGAGTTGTTCTCCCACAAGGACCACTCGGCTGATCCTTCTTCAATATGCCCTTCACCAACATGCAGTGTTTCCTTGATTGAATTAGCTCTCACACCAATATTTGCATCTAGAGCCTTTGCATTGAGGGCTATCTGAAAACGGCTGTGGCGCTGAAGTTGCCTGAGAATGTGGAGTTGGTGGCATGTGAAACCCGCATGTGGAGCATTCGTTTGTGTGGGATGCTCTACCAGGTTCATTCCTAGATAATGCACTCAAAGGGCACTAAGCCTAGAGTTGAAAACTGAGTTTCCTTGAGAGCTGCTTGGAAGCCTGATGGTGTGTGAAGTTAGTGAGCCAAATGGAGTTGTTCTCCCACAAGAACCACTCGGCTGATCCTTCTTCAATATGCCCTTCACCAACATGCAGTGTTTCCTTGATTGAATTAGCTCTCACACCAATATTTGCGTCTAGAGCCTTTGCATTGAGGGCTATCTGAAAACGGCTGTGGCGCTGAAGTTGCCTGTGAATGTGGAGTTGGTGGCATGTGAAACCCGCATGTGGAGCATTCGTTTGTGTGGGATGCTAACAAAGCTTCATTTCAGTCCTAGGTACTCAAAAGGCACTAAGCATAGAGTGTGAAAACTGAGTTTCCTTGAGAGCTGCTTGGAAGCCTGATGGTGTGTGAAGTTAGTGAGCCAAATGGAGTTGTTCTCCCACAAGAACCACTCGGCTGATCCTTCTTCAATATGCCCTTCACCAACATGCAGTGTTTCCTTGATTGAATTAGCTCTCACACCAGTATTTGCGTCTAGACCCTTTGCATTGAGGGCTATCTGAAAACGGCTGTGGCGCTGAAGTTGCCTGAGAATGTGGAGTTGGTGGCATGTGAAACCCGCATGTGGAGCATTCGTTTGTGTGGGATGCTCTACCAGGTTCATTCCTAGATAATGCACTCAAAGGGCACTAAGCATAGAGTGTGAAAACTGAGTTTCCTTGAGAGCTGCTTGGAAGCCTGATGGTGTGTGAAGTTAGTGAGCCAAATGGAGTTGTTCTCCCACAAGAACCACTCAGCTGATCCTTCTTCAATATGCCCTTCACCAACATGCAGTGTTTCCTTGATTGAATTAGCTCTCACACCAATATTTGCGTCTAGAGCCTTTGCATTGAGGGCTATCTGAAAACGGCTGTGGCGCTGAAGTTGCCTGTGAATGTGGAGTTGGTGGCATGTGAAACCCGCATGTGGAGCATTCGTTTGTGTGGGATGCTCTACCAGGTTCAATCCTAGATAATGCACTCAAAGGGCACTAAGCCTAGAGTGTGAAAACTGAGTTTCCTTGAGAGGTGCTTGGAAGCCTGATGGTGTGTGAAGTTAGTGAGCCAAATGGAGTTGTTCTCCCACAAGAACCACTTGGCTGATCCTACTTCATTATGCAATTCAAGAACATGCAGTGTTTCCTTGATTGAATTAGCTCTCACACCATCATTTGCGTCTAGACCCTTTGCATTGAGGGCTATCTGAAAACGGCTGTGGCGCTGAAGTTGCCTGAGAATGTGGAGTTGGTGGCATGTGAAACCCGCATGTGGAGCATTCGTTTGTGTGGGATGCTCTACCAGGTTCATTCCTAGATAATGCACTCAAAGGGCACTAAGCATAGAGTGTGAAAACTGAGTTTCCTTGAGAGCTGCTTGGAAGCCTGATGGTGTGTGAAGTTAGTGAGCCAAATGGAGTTGTTCTCCCACAAGGACAACTCGGCTGATCCTTCTTCAATATGCCCTTCACCAACATGCAGTGTTTCCTTGATTGAATTAGCTCTCACAGCAATATTTGCATCTAGAGCCTTTGCATTGAGGGCTATCTGAAAACGGCTGTGGCGCTGAAGTTGCCTGAGAATGTGGAGTTGGTGGCATGTGAAACCCGCATGTGGAGCATTCGTTTGTGTGGGATGCTCTACCAGGTTCATTCCTACATAATGCACTCAAAGGGCACTAAGCATAGAGTGTGAAAACTGAGTTTCCTTGAGAGCTGCTTGGAAGCCTGATGGTGTGTGAAGTTAGTGAGCCAAATGGAGTTGTTCTCCCACAAGAACCACTCGGCTGATCCTTCTTCAATATGCCCTTCACCAACATGCAGTGTTTCCTTGATTGAATTAGCTCTCACACCATCATTTGCGTCTAGACCCTTTGCATTGAGGGCTATCTGAAAACGGCTGTGGCGCTGAAGTTGCCTGAGAATGTCGAGTTGGTGGCATGTGAAACCCGCATGTGGAGCATTCGTTTGTGTGGGATGCTCTACCAGGTTCATTCCTAGATAATGCACTCAAAGGGCACTAAGCCTAGAGTGTGAAAACTGAGTTTCCTTGAGAGCTGCTTGGAAGCCTGATGGTGTGTGAAGTTAGTGAGCCAAATGGAGTTGTTCTCCCACAAGAACCACTCGGCTGATCCTTCTTCAATATGCCCTTCACCAACATGCAGTGTTTCCTTGATTGAATTAGCTCTCACACCAATATTTGCGTCTAGAGCCTTTGCATTGAGGGCTATGTGAAAATGGCTGTGGCGCTGAAGTTGCCTGTGAATGTGGAGTTGGTGGCATGTGAAACCCGCATGTGGAGCATTCGTTTGTGTGGGATGCTCTACCAGGTTCATTCCTAGATAATGCACTCAAAGGGCACTAAGCCTAGAGTGTGAAAACTGAGTTTCCTTGAGAGCTGCTTGGAAGCCTGATGGTGTGTGAAGTTAGTGAGCCAAATGGAGTTGTTCTCCCACAAGAACCACTCGGCTGATCCTTCTTCAATATGCCCTTCACCAACATGCAGTGTTTCCTTGATTGAATTAGCTCTCACACCAATATTTGCGTCTAGAGCCTTTGCATTGAGGGCTATCTGAAAACGGCTGTGGCGCTGAAGTTGCCTGTGAATGTGGAGTTGGTGGCATGTGAAACCCGCATGTGGAGCATTCGTTTGTGTGGGATGCTCTACCAGGTTCATTCCTAGATAATGCACTCAAAGGGCACTAAGCATAGAGTGTGAAAACTGAGTTTCCTTGAGAGCTGCTTGGAAGCCTGATGGTGTGTGAAGTTAGTGAGCCAAATGGAGTTGTTCTCCCACAAGAACCACTTGGCTGATCCTTCTTCATTATGCCCTTCACCAACATGCAGTGTTTCCTTGATTGAATTAGCTCTCACACCATCATTTGCGTCTAGAGCCTTTGCATTGAGGGCTATCTGAAAACGGCTGTGGCGCTGAAGTTGCCTGTGAATGTGGAGTTGGTGGCATGTGAAACCCGCATGTGGAGCATTCGTTTGTGTGGGATGCTCTACCAGCTTCATTCCTAGATAATGCACTCAAAGGGCACTAAGCATAGAGTGTGAAAACTGAGTTTCCTTGAGAGCTGCTTGGAAGCCTGATGGTGAGCCAAATGGAGTTGTTCTCCCACAAGAACCACTCAGCTGATCCTTCTTCATTATGCCCTTCACCAACATGCAGTGTTTCCTTGATTGAATTAGCTCTCACACCAGTATTTGCGTCTAGAGCCTTTGCATTGAGGGCTATCTGAAAACGGCTGTGGCGCTGAAGTTGCCTGTGAATGTGGAGTTGGTGGCATGTGAAACCCGCATGTGGAGCATTCGTTTGTGTGGGATGCTCTACCAGGTTCATTCCTAGATAATGCACTCAAAGGGCACTAAGCCTAGAGTGTGAAAACTGAGTTTCCTTGAGAGCTGCTTGGAAGCCTGATGGTGTGTGAAGTTAGTGAGCCAAATGGAGTTGTTCTCCCACAAGAACCACTCGGCTGATCCTTCTTCAATATGCCCTTCACCAACATGCAGTGTTTCCTTGATTGAATTAGCTCTCACACCAATATTTGCGTCTAGAGCCTTTGCATTGAGGGCTATCTGAAAACGGCTGTGGCGCTGAAGTTGCCTGTGAATGTGGAGTTGGTGGCATGTGAAACCCGCATGTGGAGCATTCGTTTGTGTGGGATGCTCTACCAGGTTCATTCCTAGATAATGCACTCAAAGGGCATTAAGCATAGAGTGTGAAAACTGAGTTTCCTTGAGAGCTGTTTGGAAGCCTGATGGTGTGTGAAGTTAGTGAGCCAAATGGAGTTGTTCTCCCACAAGAACCACTCGGCTGATCCTTCTTCAATATGCCCTTCACCAACATGCAGTGTTTCCTTGATTGAATTAGCTCTCACACCAATATTTGCGTCTAGAACCTTTGCATTGAGGGCTATCTGAAAACGGCTGTGGCGCTGAAGTTGCCTGAGAATGTGGAGTTGGTGGCATGTGAAACCCGCATGTGGAGCATTCGTTTGTGTGGGATGCTCACCAACCTTCATTTCAGTCCTAGGTACTCAAAAGGCACTAAGCCTAGAGTGTGAAAACTGAGTTTCCTTGAGAGCTGCTTGGAAGCCTGATGGTGTGTGAAGTTAGTGAGCCAAATGGAGTTGTTCTCCCACAAGAACCACTCAGCTGATCCTTCTTCAATATGCCCTTCACCAACATGCAGTGTTTCCTTGATTGAATTAGCTCTCACACTAATATTTGCGTCTAGAGCCTTTGCATTGAGGGCTATCTGAAAACGGCTGTGGCGCTGAAGTTGCCTGTCAATGTGGAGTTGGTGGCATGTGAAACCCGCATGTGGAGCATTCGTTTGTGTGGGATGCTCTACCAGGTTCATTCCTAGATAATGCACTCAAAGGGCACTAAGCATAGAGTGTGAAAACTGAGTTTCCTTGAGAGCTGCTTGGAAGCCTGATGGTGTGTGAAGTTAGTGAACCAAATGGAGTTGTTCTCCCACAAGAACCACTTGGCTGATCCTTCTTCATTATGCCCTTCACCAACATGCAGTGTTTCCTTGATTGAATTAGCTCTCACACCAGTATTTGCGTCTAGAGCCTTTGCATTGAGGGCTATGTGAAAACGGCTGTGGCGCTGAAGTTGCCTGAGAATGTGGAGTTGGTGGCATGTGAAACCCGCATGTGGAGCATTCGTTTGTGTGGGATGCTCTACCAGGTTCATTCCTAGATAATGCACTCAAAGGGCACTAAGCCTAGAGTGTGAAAACTGAGTTTCCTTGAGAGCTGCTTGGAAGCCTGATGGTGTGTGAAGTTAGTGAGCCAAATGGAGTTGTTCTCCCACAAGAACCACTCGGCTGATCCTTCTTCAATATGCCCTTCACCAACATGCAGTGTTTCCTTGATTGAATTAGCTCTCACACCAATATTTGCGTCTAGAGCCTTTGCATTGAGGGCTATCTGAAAACGGCTGTGGCGCTGAAGTTGCCTGAGAATGTGGAGTTGGTGGCATGTGAAACCCGCATGTGGAGCATTCGTTTGTGTGGGATGCTCTACCAGGTTCATTCCTAGATAATGCACTCAAAGGGCACTAAGCATAGAGTGTGAAAACTAGTTTCCTTGAGAGCTGCTTGGAAGCCTGATGGTGTGTGAAGTTAGTGAGCCAAATGGAGTTGTTCTCCCACAAGAACCACTTGGCTGATCCTTCTTCAATATGCCCTTCACCAACATGCAGTGTTTCCTTGATTGAATTAGCTCTCACACCAATATTTGCGTCTAGAGCCTTTGCATTGAGGGCTATCTGAAAACGGCTGTGGCGCTGAAGTTGCCTGTGAATGTGGAGTTGGTGGCATGTGAAACCCGCATGTGGAGCATTCGTTTGTGTGGGATGCTAACAAAGCTTCATTTCAGTCCTAGGTACTCAAAAGGCACTAAGCATAGAGTGTGAAAACTGAGTTTCCTTGAGAGCTGCTTGGAAGCCTGATGGTGTGTGAAGTTAGTGAGCCAAATGGAGTTGTTCTCCCACAAGAACCACTCGGCTGATCCTTCTTCAATATGCCCTTCACCAACATGCAGTGTTTCCTTGATTGAATTAGCTCTCACACCAGTATTTGCGTCTAGATCCTTTGCATTGAGGGCTATCTGAAAACGGCTGTGGCGCTGAAGTTGCCTGAGAATGTGGAGTTGGTGGCATGTGAAACCCGCATGTGGAGCATTCGTTTGTGTGGGATGCTCTACCAGGTTCATTCCTAGATAATGCACTCAAAGGGCACTAAGCATAGAGTGTGAAAACTGAGTTTCCTTGAGAGCTGCTTGGAAGCCTGATGGTATGTGAAGTTAGTGAGCCAAATGGAGTTGTTCTCCCACAAGGACCACTCGGCTGATCCTTCTTCAATATGCCCTTCACCAACATGCAGTGTTTCCTTGATTGAATTAGCTCTCACAGCAATATTTGCATCTAGAGCCTTTGCATTGAGGGCTATGTAAAAACGGCTGTGGCGCTGAAGTTGCCTGTGAATGTGGAGTTGGTGGCATGTGAAACCCGCATGTGGAGCATTCGTTTGTGTGGGATGCTCTACCAGGTTCATTCCTAGATAATGCACTCAAAGGGCACTAAGCCTAGAGTGTGAAAACTGAGTTTCCTTGAGAGCTGCTTGGAAGCCTGATGGTGTGTGAAGTTAGTGAGCCAAATGGAGTTGTTCTCCCACAAGGACCACTCGGCTGATCCTTCTTCAATATGCCCTTCACCAACATGCAGTGTTTCCTTGATTGAATTAGCTCTCACACCAATATTTGCATCTAGAGCCTTTGCATTGAGGGCTATCTGAAAACAGCTGTGGCGCTGAAGTTGCCTGAGAATGTGGAGTTGGTGGCATGTGAAACCCGCATGTGGAGCATTCGTTTGTGTGGGATGCTCTACCAGGTTCATTCCTAGATAATGCACTCAAAGGGCACTAAGCATAGAGTGTGAAAACTGAGTTTCCTTGAGAGCTGCTTGGAAGCCTGATAGTGTGTGAAGTTAGTGAGCCAAATGGAGTTGTTCTCCCACAAGAACCACTTGGATGATCCTTCTTCAATATGCCCTTCACCAACATGCAGTGTTTCCTTGATTGAATTAGCTCTCACACCAATATTTGCGTCTAGAGCCTTTGCATTGAGGGCTATCTGAAAACGGCTGTGGCGCTGAAGTTGCCTGTGAATGTGGAGTTGGTGGCATGTGAAACCCGCATGTGGAGCATTCGTTTGTGTGGGATGCTAACAAAGCTTCATTTCAGTCCTAGGTACTCAAAAGGCACTAAGCATAGAGTGTGAAAACTGAGTTTCCTTGAGAGCTGCTTGGAAGCCTGATGGTGTGTGAAGTTAGTGAGCCAAATGGAGTTGTTCTCCCACAAGAACCACTCGGCTGATCCTTCTTCAATATGCCCTTCACCAACATGCAGTGTTTCCTTGATTGAATTAGCTCTCACACCAATATTTGAGTCTAGAGCCTTTGCATTGAGGGCTATCTGAAAACGGCTGTGGCGCTGAAGTTGCCTGTGAATGTGGAGTTGGTGGCATGTGAAACCCGCATGTGGAGCATTCGTTTGTGTGGGATGCTAACAAAGCTTCATTTCAGTCCTAGGTACTCAAAAGGCACTAAGCATAGAGTGTGAAAACTGAGTTTCCTTGAGAGCTGCTTGGAAGCCTGATGGTGTGTGAAGTTAGTGAGCCAAATGGAGTTGTTCTCCCACAAGAACCACTCGGCTGATCCTTCTTCAATATGCCCTTCACCAACATGCAGTGTTTCCTTGATTGAATTAGCTCTCACACCAGTATTTGCGTCTAGAGCCTTTGCATTGAGGGCTATCTGAAAACGGCTGTGGCGCTGAAGTTGCCTGAGAATGTGGAGTTGGTGGCATGTGAAACCCGCATGTGGAGCATTCGTTTGTGTGGGATGCTCTACCAGGTTCATTCCTAGATAATGCACTCAAAGGGCACTAAGCATAGAGTGTGAAAACTGAGTTTCCTTGAGAGCTGCTTGGAAGCCTGATGGTGTGTGAAGTTAGTGAGCCAAATGGAGTTGTTCTCCCACAAGAACCACTCAGCTGATCCTTCTTCAATATGCCCTTCACCAACATGCAGTGTTTCCTTGATTGAATTAGCTCTCACACCAATATTTGCGTCTAGAGCCTTTGCATTGAGGGCTATCTGAAAACGGCTGTGGCGCTGAAGTTGCCTGAGAATGTGGAGTTGGTGGCATGTGAAACCCGCATGTGGAGCATTCGTTTGTGTGGGATGCTCTACCAGGTTCATTCCTAGATAATGCACTCAAAGGGCACTAAGCCTAGAGTGTGAAAACTGAGTTTCCTTGAGAGCTGCTTGGAAGCCTGATGGTGTGTGAAGTTAGTGAGCCAAATGGAGTTGTTCTCCCACAAGAACCACTTGGCTGATCCTCCTTCATTATGCCCTTCACCAACATGCAGTGTTTCCTTGATTGAATTAGCTCTCACACCATCATTTGCGTCTAGACCCTTTGCATTGAGGGCTATCTGAAAACGGCTGTGGCGCTGAAGTTGCCTGAGAATGTGGAGTTGGTGGCATGTGAAACCCGCATGTGGAGCATTCGTTTGTGTGGGATGCTCTACCAGGTTCATTCCTAGATAATGCACTCAAAGGGCACTAAGCATAGAGTGTGAAAACTGAGTTTCCTTGAGAGCTGCTTGGAAGCCTGATGGTGTGTGAAGTTAGTGAGCCAAATGGAGTTGTTCTCCCACAAGGACCACTCGGCTGATCCTTCTTCAATATGCCCTTCACCAACATGCAGTGTTTCCTTGATTGAATTAGCTCTCACAGCAATATTTGCATCTAGAGCCTTTGCATTGAGGGCTATCTGAAAACGGCTGTGGCGCTGAAGTTGCCTGAGAATGTGGAGTTGGTGGCATGTGAAACCCGCATGTGGAGCATTCGTTTGTGTGGGATGCTCTACCAGGTTCATTCCTAGATAATGCACTCAAAGGGCACTAAGCATAGAGTGTGAAAACTGAGTTTCCTTGAGAGCTGCTTGGAAGCCTGATGGTGTGTGAAGTTAGTGAGCCAAATGGAGTTGTTCTCCCACAAGAGCCACTCGGCTGATCCTTCTTCAATATGCCCTTCACCAACATGCAGTGTTTCCTTGATTGAATTAGCTCTCACACCAATATTTGTGTCTAGAGCCTTTGCATTGAGGGCTATCTGAAAACGGCTGTGGCGCTGAAGTTGCCTGTGAATGTGGAGTTGGTGGCATGTGAAACCCGCATGTGGAGCATTCGTTTGTGTGGGATGCTCTACCAGGTTCATTCCTAGATAATGCACTCAAAGGGCACTAAGCCTAGAGTGTGAAAACTGAGTTTCCTTGAGAGCTGCTTGGAAGCCTGATGGTGTGTGAAGTTAGTGAGCCAAATGGAGTTGTTCTCCAACAAGAACCACTCGGCTGATCCTTCTTCAATATGCCCTTCACCAACATGCAGTGTTTCCTTGATTGAATTAGCTCTCACACCAATATTTGCGTCTAGACTCTTTGCATTGAGGGCTATCTGAAAACGGCTGTGGCGCTGAAGTTGCCTGTGAATGTGGAGTTGGTGGCATGTGAAACCCGCATGTGGAGCATTCGTTTGTGTGGGATGCTAACAAAGCTTCATTTCAGTCCTAGGTTCTCAAAAGGCACTAAGCATAGAGTGTGAAAACTGAGTTTCCTTGAGAGCTGCTTGGAAGCCTGATGGTGTGTGAAGTTAGTGAGCCAAATGGAGTTGTTCTCCCACAAGAACCACTCGGCTGATCCTTCTTCAATATGCCCTTCACCAACATGCAGTGTTTCCTTGATTGAATTAGCTCTCACACCAGTATTTGCGTCTAGATCATTTGCATTGAGGGCTATCTGAAAACGGCTGTGGCGCTGAAGTTGCCTGAGAATGTGGAGTTGGTGGCATGTGAAACCCGCATGTGGAGCATTCGTTTGTGTGGGATGCTCTACCAGGTTCATTCCTAGATAATGCACTCAAAGGGCACTAAGCATAGAGTGTGAAAACTGAGTTTCCTTGAGAGCTGCTTGGAAGCCTGATGGTGTGTGAAGTTAGTGAACCAAATGGAGTTGTTCTCCCACAAGAGCCACTCGGCTGATCCTTCTTCAATATGCCCTTCACCAACATGCAGTGTTTCCTTGATTGAATTAGCTCTCACACCAATATTTGCGTCTAGAGCCTTTGCATTGAGGGCTATCTGAAAAACGGCTGTGGCGCTGAAGTTGCCTGTGAATGTGGAGTTGGTGGCATGTGAAACCCGCATGTGGAGCATTCGTTTGTGTGGGATGCTCTACCAGGTTCATTCCTAGATAATGCACTCAAAGGGCACTAAGCATAGAGTGTGAAAACTGAGTTTCCTTGAGAGCTGCTTGGAAGCCTGATGGTGTGTGAAGTTAGTGAGCCCAATTGAGTTGTTCTCCCACAAGAACCACTCGGCTGATCCTTCTTCAATATGCCCTTCACCAACATGCAGTGTTTCCTTGATTGAATTAGCTCTCACACCAATATTTGCGTCTAGAGCCTTTGCATTGAGGGCTATCTGAAAACGGCTGTGGCGCTGAAGTTGCCTGTGAATGTGGAGTTGGTGGCATGTGAAACCCGCATGTGGAGCATTCGTTTGTGTGGGATGCTCTACCAGGTTCAATCCTAGATAATGCACTCAAAGGGCACTAAGCCTAGAGTGTGAAAACTGAGTTTCCTTGAGAGCTGCTTGGAAGCCTGATGGTGTGTGAAGTTAGTGAGCCAAATGGAGTTGTTCTCCCACAAGAACCACTCGGCTGATCCTTCTTCAATATGCCCTTCACCAACATGCAGTGTTTCCTTGATTGAATTAGCTCTCACACCAATATTTGCGTCTAGACCCTTTGCATTGAGGGCTATCTGAAAACGGCTGTGGCGCTGAAGTTGCCTGAGAATGTGGAGTTGGTGGCATGTGAAACCCGCATGTGGAGCATTCGTTTGTGTGGGATGCTCTACCAGGATCATTCCTAGATAATGCACTCAAAGGGCACTAAGCATAGAGTGTGAAAACTGAGTTTCCTTGAGAGCTGCTTGGAAGCCTGATGGTGTGTGAAGTTAGTGAGCCAAATGGAGTTGTTCTCCCACAAGAACCACTCGGCTGATCCTTCTTCAATATGCCCTTCACCAACATGCAGTGTTTCCTTGATTGAATTAGCTCTCACACCAATATTTGCGTCTAGAGCCTTTGCATTGAGGGCTATGTGAAAATGGCTGTGGCGCTGAAGTTGCCTGAGAATGTGGAGTTGGTGGCATGTGAAACCCGCATGTGGAGCATTCGTTTGTGTGGGATGCTCTACCAGGTTCATTCCTAGATAATGCACTCAAAGGGCACTAAGCCTAGAGTGTGAAAACTGAGTTTCCTTGAGAGCTGCTTGGAAGCCTGATGGTGTGTGAAGTTAGTGAGCCAAATGGAGTTGTTCTCCCACAAGAACCACTCGGCTGATCCTTCTTCAATATGCCCTTCACCAACATGCAGTGTTTCCTTGATTGAATTAGCTCTCACACCAATATTTGCGTCTAGAGCCTTTGCATTGAGGGCTATCTGAAAACGGCTGTGGCGCTGAAGTTGCCTGTGAATGTGGAGTTGGTGGCATGTGAAACCCGCATGTGGAGCATTCGTTTGTGTGGGATGCTCTACCAGGTTCATTCCTAGATAATGCACTCAAAGGGCACTAAGCATAGAGTGTGAAAACTGAGTTTCCTTGAGAGCTGCTTGGAAGCCTGATGGTGTGTGAAGTTAGTGAGCCAAATGGAGTTGTTCTCCACAAGAACCACTTGGCTGATCCTTCTTCATTATGCCCTTCACCAACATGCAGTGTTTCCTTGATTGAATTAGCTCTCACACCATCATTTGCGTCTAGAGCCTTTGCATTGAGGGCTATCTGAAAACGGCTGTGGCGCTGAAGTTGCCTGTGAATGTGGAGTTGGTGGCATGTGAAACCCGCATGTGGAGCATTCGTTTGTGTGGGATGCTCTACCAGGTTCATTCCTAGATAATGCACTCAAAGGGCACTAAGCCTAGAGTGTGAAAACTGAGTTTCCTTGAGAGCTGCTTGGAAGCCTGATGGTGAGCCAAATGGAGTTGTTCTCCCACAAGAACCACTCAGCTGATCCTTA
>NW_026698128.1:0-133083 GCF_030435755.1 Ochotona princeps
AACTCCACATTCACAGGCAACTTCAGCGCCACAGCCGTTTTCAGATAGCCCTCAATGCAAAGGCTCTAGACGCAAATATTGGTGTGAGAGCTAATTCAATCAAGGAAACACTGCATGTTGGTGAAGGGCATATTGAAGAAGGATCAGCCGAGTGGTTCTTGTGGGAGAACAACTCCATTTGGCTCACTAACTTCACACACCATCAGGCTTCCAAGCAGCTCTCAAGGAAACTCAGTTTTCACACTCTATGCTTAGTGCGCTTTGAGTGCATTATCTAGGAATGAACCTGGTAGAGCATCCCACACAAACGAATGCTCCACATGCGGGTTTCACATGCCACCAACTCCACATTCACAGGCAACTTCAGCGCCACAGCCGTTTTCAGATAGCCCTCAATGCAAAGGCTCTAGATGCAAATATTGGTGTGAGAGCTAATTCAATCAAGGAAACACTGCATGTTGGTGAAGGGCATATTGAAGAAGGATCAGCCGAGTGGTTCTTGTGGGAGAACAACTCCATTTGGCTCACTAACTTCACACACCATCAGGCTTCCAAGCAGCTCTCAAGGAAACTCAGTTTTCACACTCTATGCTTAGTGCCCGTTGTGTGCCTAGGACTGAAATGAATCTTGGTCAGCATCCCACACAAACGAATGCTCCACATGCGGGTTTCACATGCCACCAACTCCACATTCACAGGCAACTTCAGCGCCACAGCCGTTTTCAGATAGCCCTCAATGCAAAGGCTCTAGACGCAAATATTGGTGTGAGAGCTAATTCAATCAAGGAAACACTGCATGTTGGTGAAGGGCATATTGAAGAAGGATCAGCCGAGTGGTTCTTGTGGGAGAACAACTCCATTTGGCTCACTAACTTCACACACCATCAGGCTTCCAAGCAGCTCTCAAGGAAACTCAGTTTTCACACTCTATGCTTAGTGCCCTTTGTGTGCCTAGGACTGAAATGAAGCTTGGTAGAGCATCCCACACAAACGAATGCTCCACATGCGGGTTTCACATGCCACCAACTCCACATTCACAGGCAACTTCAGCGCCACAGCCGTTTTCAGATAGCCCTCAATGCAAAGGCTCTAGACGCAAATATTGGTGTGAGAGCTAATTCAATCAAGGAAACACTGCATGTTGGTGAAGGGCATATTGAAGAAGGATCAGCCGAGTGGTTCTTGTGGGAGAACAACTCCATTTGGCTCACTAACTTCACACACCATCAGGCTTCCAAGCAGCTCTCAAGGAAACTCAGTTTCCACACTCTATGCTTAGTGCCCTTTGTGTGCCTAGGACTGAAATGAAGCTTGGTAGAGCATCCCACACAAACGAATGCTCCACATGCGGGTTTCACATGCCACCAACTCCACATTCACAGGCAACTTCAGCGCCACAGCCGTTTTCAGATAGCCCTCAATGCAAAGGCTCTAGACGCAAATATTGGTGTGAGAGCTAATTCAATCAAGGAAACACTGCATGTTGGTGAAGGGCATATTGAAGAAGGATCAGCCGAGTGGTTCTTGTGGGAGAACAACTCCATTTGGCTCACTAACTTCACACACCATCAGGCTTCCAAGCAGCTCTCAAGGAAACTC
The DNA here is from genome assembly GCF_030435755.1 of Ochotona princeps. Classification (NCBI taxonomy): domain Eukaryota; kingdom Metazoa; phylum Chordata; class Mammalia; order Lagomorpha; family Ochotonidae; genus Ochotona; species Ochotona princeps. The sequence goes on from NW_026698128.1 coordinate 1,600, forward strand.
AGTTTTCACACTCTATGTTTAGTGCCCTTTGAGTGCATTATCTAGGAATGAACCTGGTAGAGCATCCCACACAAACGAATGCTCCACATGCGGGTTTCACATGCCACCAACTCCACATTCACAGGCAACTTCAGCGCCACAGCCGTTTTCAGATAGCCCACAATGCAAAGGCTCTAGACGCAAATATTGGTGTGAGAGCTAATTCAATCAAGGAAACACTGCATGTTGGTCAAGGGCATATTGAAGAAGGATCAGCCGAGTGGTTCTTGTGGAAGAACAACTCCATTTGGCTCACTAACTTCACACACCATCAGGCTTCCAAGCAGCTCTCAAGGAAACTCAGTTTTCTCAATCTATGTTTAGTGCCCTTTGAGTGCATTATCTAGGAATGAACCTGGTAGAGCATCCCACACAAACGAATGCTCCACATGCGGGTTTCACATGCCACCAACTCCACATTCACAGGCAACTTCAGCGCCACAGCCGTTTTCAGATAGCCCTCAATGCAAAGGCTCTAGACGCAAATATTGGTGTGAGAGCTAATTCAATCAAGGAAACACTGCATGTTGGTGAAGGGCATATTGAAGAAGGATCAGCCGAGTGGTTCTTGTGGGAGAACAACTCCATTTGGCTCACTAACTTCACACACCATCAGGCTTCCAAGCAGCTCTCAAGGAAACTCAGTTTTCACACTCTATGCTTAGTGCCCTTTGTGTGCCTAGGACTGAAATGAAGCTTGGTAGAGCATCCCACACAAACGAATGCTCCACATGCGGGTTTCACATGCCACCAACTCCACATTCACAGGCAACTTCAGCGCCACAGCCGTTTTCAGATAGCCCTCAATGCAAAGGCTCTAGACGCAAATATTGGTGTGAGAGCTAATTCAATCAAGGAAACACTGCATGTTGGTGAAGGGCATATTGAAGAAGGATCAGCCGAGTGGTTCTTGTGGGAGAACAACTCCATTTGGCTCACTAACTTCACACACCATCAGGCTTCCAAGCAGCTCTCAAGGAAACTCAGTTTTCACACTCTATGCTTAGTGCCCTTTGTAAGGCTAGGACTGAAATGAATCTTGGTCAGCATCCCACACAAACGAATGCTCCACATGCGGGTTTCACATGCCACCAACTCCACATTCACAGGCAACTTCAGCGCCACAGCCGTTTTCAGATAGCCCTCAATGCAAAGGCTCTAGACGCAAATATTGGTGTGAGAGCTAATTCAATCAAGGAAACACTGCATGTTGGTGAAGGGCATATTGAAGAAGGATCAGCCGAGTGGTTCTTGTGGGAGAACAACTCCATTTGGCTCACTAACTTCACACACCATCAGGCTTCCAAGCAGCTCTCAAGGAAACTCAGTTTTCACACTCTATGCTTAGTGCCCTTTGAGTGCATTATCTAGGAATGAACCTGGTAGAGCATCCCACACAAACGAATGCTCCACATGCGGGTTTCACATGCCACCAACTCCACATTCACAGGCAACTTCAGCGCCACAGCCGTTTTCAGATAGCCCTCAATGCAAAGGCTCTAGATGCAAATATTGGTGTGAGAGCTAATTCAATCAAGGAAACACTGCATGTTGGTGAAGGGCATATTGAAGAAGGATCAGCCGAGTGGTTCTTGTGGGAGAACAACTCCATTTGGCTCCCTAACTTCACACACCATCAGGCTTCCAAGCAGCTCTCAAGGAAACTCAGTTTTCACACTCTATGCTTAGTGCGCTTTGAGTGCATTATCTAGGAATGAACCTGGTAGAGCATCCCACACAAACGAATGCTCCACATGCGGGTTTCACATGCCACCAACTCCACATTCACAGGCAACTTCAGCGCCACAGCCGTTTTCAGATAGCCCTCAATGCAAAGGCTCTAGACGCAAATATTGGTGTGAGAGCTAATTCAATCAAGGAAACACTGCATGTTGGTGAAGGGCATATTGAAGAAGGATCAGCCGAGTGGTTCTTGTGGGAGAACAACTCCATTTGGCTCACTAACTTCACACACCATCAGGCTTCCAAGCAGCTCTCAAGGAAACTCAGTTTCCACACTCTATGCTTAGTGCCCTTTGAGTGCATTATCTAGGAATGAACCTGGTAGAGCATCCCACACAAACGAATGCTCCACATGCGGGTTTCACATGCCACCAACTCCACATTCACAGGCAACTTCAGCGCCACAGCCGTTTTCAGATAGCCCACAATGCAAAGGCTCTTGACGCAAATATTGGTGTGAGAGCTAATTCAATCAAGGAAACACTGCATGTTGGTGAAGTGCATATTGAAGAAGGATCAGCCGAGTGGTTCTTGTGGGAGAACAACTCCATTTGGCTCACTAACTTCACACACCATCAGGCTTCCAAGCAGCTCTCAAGGAAACTCAGTTTCCACACTCTATGCTTAGTGCCCTTTGAGTGCATTATCTAGGAATGAACCTGGTAGAGCATCCCACACAAACGAATGCTCCACATGCGGGTTTCACATGCCACCAACTCCACATTCACAGGCAACTTCAGCGCCACAGCCATTTTCAGATAGCCCACAATGCAAAGGCTCTTGACGCAAATATTGGTGTGAGAGCTAATTCAATCAAGGAAACACTGCATGTTGGTGAAGTGCATATTGAAGAAGGATCAGCCGAGTGGTTCTTGTGGGAGAACAACTCCATTTGGCTCACTAACTTCACACACCATCAGGCTTCCAAGCAGCTCTCAAGGAAACTCAGTTTTCACACTCTATGCTTAGTGCCCTTTGTGTGCCTAGGACTGAAATGAAGCTTGGTCAGCATCCCACACAAACGAATGCTCCACATGCGGGTTTCACATGCCACCAACTCCACATTCACAGGCAACTTCAGCGCCACAGCCGTTTTCAGATAGCCCTCAATGCAAAGGCTCTAGACGCAAATATTGGTGTGAGAGCTAATTCAATCAAGGAAACACTGCATGTTGGTGAAGTGCATATTGAAGAAGGATCAGCCGAGTGGTTCTTGTGGGAGAACAACTCCATTTGGCTCACTAACTTCACACACCATCAGGCTTCCAAGCAGCTCTCAAGGAAACTCAGTTTTCACACTCTATGCTTAGTGCGCTTTGAGTGCATTATCTAGGAATGAACCTGGTAGAGCATCCCACACAAACGAATGCTCCACATGCGGGTTTCACATGCCACCAACTCCACATTCACAGGCAACTTCAGCGCCACAGCCGTTTTCAGATAGCCCTCAATGCAAAGGCTCTAGATGCAAATATTGGTGTGAGAGCTAATTCAATCAAGGAAACACTGCATGTTGGTGAAGGGCATATTGAAGAAGGATCAGCCGAGTGGTTCTTGTGGGAGAACAACTCCATTTGGCTCACTAACTTCACACACCATCAGGCTTCCAAGCAGCTCTCAAGGAAACTCAGTTTTCACACTCTATGCTTAGTGCCCGTTGTGTGCCTAGGACTGAAATGAATCTTGGTCAGCATCCCACACAAACGAATGCTCCACATGCGGGTTTCACATGCCACCAACTCCACATTCACAGGCAACTTCAGCGCCACAGCCGTTTTCAGATAGCCCTCAATGCAAAGGCTCTAGACGCAAATATTGGTGTGAGAGCTAATTCAATCAAGGAAACACTGCATGTTGGTGAAGGGCATATTGAAGAAGGATCAGCCGAGTGGTTCTTGTGGGAGAACAACTCCATTTGGCTCACTAACTTCACACACCATCAGGCTTCCAAGCAGCTCTCAAGGAAACTCAGTTTTCACACTCTATGCTTAGTGCCCTTTGTGTGCCTAGGACTGAAATGAAGCTTGGTCAGCATCCCACACAAACGAATGCTCCACATGCGGGTTTCACATGCCACCAACTCCACATTCACAGGCAATTTCAACGCCACAGCTGTTTTCAGATAGCCCTCAATGCAAAGGCTCTAGACGCAAATATTGGTGTGAGAGCTAATTCAATCAAGGAAACACTGCATGTTGGTGAAGGGCATATTGAAGAAGGATCAGCCGAGTGGTTCTTGTGGGAGAACAACTCCATTTGGCTCCCTAACTTCACACACCATCAGGCTTCCAAGCAGCTCTCAAGGAAACTCAGTTTTCACACTCTATGCTTAGTGCGCTTTGAGTGCATTATCTAGGAATGAACCTGGTAGAGCATCCCACACAAACGAATGCTCCACATGCGGGTTTCACATGCCACCAACTCCACATTCACAGGCAACTTCAGCGCCACAGCCGTTTTCAGATAGCCCTCAATGCAAAGGCTCTAGACGCAAATATTGGTGTGAGAGCTAATTCAATCAAGGAAACACTGCATGTTGGTGAAGGGCATATTGAAGAAGGATCAGCCGAGTGGTTCTTGTGGGAGAACAACTCCATTTGGCTCACTAACTTCACACACCATCAGGCTTCCAAACAGCTCTCAAGGAAACTCAGTTTTCACACTCTATGTTTAGTGCCCTTTGAGTGCATTATCTAGGAATGAACCTGGTAGAGCATCCCACACAAACGAATGCTCCACATGCGGGTTTCACATGCCACCAACTCCACATTCACAGGCAACTTCAGCGCCACAGCCGTTTTCAGATAGCCCACAATGCAAAGGCTCTAGACACAAATATTGGTGTGAGAGCTAATTCAATCAAGGAAACACTGCATGTTGGTGAAGGGCATATTGAAGAAGGATCAGCCGAGTGGTTCTTGTGGGAGAACAACTCCATTTGGCTCACTAACTTCACACACCATCAGGCTTCCAAGCAGCTCTCAAGGGAACTCAGTTTTCACACTCTATGTTTAGTGCCGTTTGAGTGCATTATCTAGGAATGAACCTGGTAGAGCATCCCACACAAACGAATGCTCCACATGCGGGTTTCACATGCCACCAACTCCACATTCACAGGCAACATCAGCGCCACAGCCTTTTTCAGATAGCCCTCAATGCAAAGGCTCTAGACGCAAATATTGGTGTGAGAGCTAATTCAATCAAGGAAACACTGCATGTTGGTGAAGGGCATATTGAAGAAGGATCAGCCGAGTGGTTCTTGTGGGAGAACAACTCCATTTGGCTCCCTAACTTCACACATCATCATGCTTCCAAGCAGCTCTCAAGGAAACTCAGTTTTCACACTCTATGCTTAGTGCTCTTTGTGTGGCTAGGACTGAAATGAAGCTTGGTCAGCATCCCACACAAACGAATGCTCCACATGCGGGTTTCACATGCCACCAACTCCACATTCACAGGCAACTTCAGCGCCACAGCCGTTTTCAGATAGCCCTCAATGCAAAGGCTCTAGATGCAAATATTGGTGTGAGAGCTAATTCAATCAAGGAAACACTGCATGTGGGTGAAGGGCATATTGAAGAAGGATCAGCCGAGTGGTTCTTGTGGGAGAACAACTCCATTTGGCTCACTAACTTCACACACCATCAGGCTTCCAAGCAGCTCTCAAGGAAACTCAGTTTCCACACTCTATGCTTAGTGCCCTTTGAGTGCATTATCTAGGAATGAACCTGGTAGAGCATCCCACACAAACGAATGCTCCACATGCGGGTTTCACATGCCACCAACTCCACATTCACAGGCAACTTCAGCGCCACAGCCATTTTCAGATAGCCCACAATGCAAAGGCTCTTGACGCAAATATTGGTGTGAGAGCTAATTCAATCAAGGAAACACTGCATGTTGGTGAAGTGCATATTGAAGAAGGATCAGCCGAGTGGTTCTTGTGGGAGAACAACTCCATTTGGCTCACTAACTTCACACACCATCAGGCTTCCAAGCAGCTCTCAAGGAAACTCAGTTTTCACACTCTATGCTTAGTGCCCTTTGTGTGCCTAGGACTGAAATGAAGCTTGGTCAGCATCCCACACAAACGAATGCTCCACATGCGGGTTTCACATGCCACCAACTCCACATTCACAGGCAACTTCAGCGCCACAGCCATTTTCAGATAGCCCACAATGCAAAGGCTCTTGACGCAAATATTGGTGTGAGAGCTAATTCAATCAAGGAAACACTGCATGTTGGTGAAGTGCATATTGAAGAAGGATCAGCCGAGTGGTTCTTGTGGGAGAACAACTCCATTTGGCTCACTAACTTCACACACCATCAGGCTTCCAAGCAGCTCTCAAGGAAACTCAGTTTTCACACTCTATGCTTAGTGCCCTTTGTGTGCCTAGGACTGAAATGAAGCTTGGTCAGCATCCCACACAAACGAATGCTCCACATGCGGGTTTCACATGCCACCAACTCCACATTCACAGGCAACTTCAGCGCCACAGCCGTTTTCAGATAGCCCTCAATGCAAAGGCTCTAGACGCAAATATTGGTGTGAGAGCTAATTCAATCAAGGAAACACTGCATGTTGGTGAAGGGCATATTGAAGAAGGATCAGCCGAGTGGTTCTTGTGGGAGAACAACTCCATTTGGCTCACTAACTTCACACACCATCAGGCTTCCAAACAGCTCTCAAGGAAACTCAGTTTTCACACTCTATGTTTAGTGCGCTTTGAGTGCATTATCTAGGAATGAACCTGGTAGAGCATCCCACACAAACGAATGCTCCACATGCGGGTTTCACATGCCACCAACTCCACATTCACAGGCAACTTCAGCGCCACAGCCGTTTTCAGATAGCCCACAATGCAAAGGCTCTAGACACAAATATTGGTGTGAGAGCTAATTCAATCAAGGAAACACTGCATGTTGGTGAAGGGCATATTGAAGAAGGATCAGCCGAGTGGTTCTTGTGGGAGAACAACTCCATTTGGCTCACTAACTTCACACACCATCAGGCTTCCAAGCAGCTCTCAAGGGAACTCAGTTTTCACACTCTATGTTTAGTGCCCTTTGAGTGCATTATCTAGGAATGAACCTGGTAGAGCATCCCACACAAACGAATGCTCCACATGCGGGTTTCACATGCCACCAACTCCACATTCACAGGCAACATCAGCGCCACAGCCGTTTTCAGATAGCCCTCAATGCAAAGGCTCTAGACGCAAATATTGGTGTGAGAGCTAATTCAATCAAGGAAACACTGCATGTTGGTGAAGGGCATATTGAAGAAGGATCAGCCGAGTGGTTCTTGTGGGAGAACAACTCCATTTGGCTCCCTAACTTCACACATCATCATGCTTCCAAGCAGCTCTCAAGGAAACTCAGTTTTCACACTCTATGCTTAGTGCTCTTTGTGTGGCTAGGACTGAAATGAAGCTTGGTCAGCATCCCACACAAACGAATGCTCCACATGCGGGTTTCACATGCCACCAACTCCACATTCACAGGCAACTTCAGCGCCACAGCCGTTTTCAGATAGCCCTCAATGCAAAGGCTCTAGACGCAAATATTGGTGTGAGAGCTAATTCAATCAAGGAAACACTGCATGTGGGTGAAGGGCATATTGAAGAAGGATCAGCCGAGTGGTTCTTGTGGGAGAACAACTCCATTTGGCTGACTAACTTCACACACCATCAGGCTTCCAAGCAGCTCTCAAGGAAAGTCAGTTTTCACACTCTATGCTTAGTGCCCTTTGAGTGCATTATCTAGGAATGAACCTGGTAGAGCATCCCACACAAACGAATGCTCCACATGCGGGTTTCACATGCCACCAACTCCACATTCACAGGCAACATCAGCGCCACAGCCGTTTTCAGATAGCCCTCAATGCAAAGGCTCTAGACGCAAATATTGGTGTGAGAGCTAATTCAATCAAGGAAACACTGCATGTTGGTGAAGGGCATATTGAAGAAGGATCAGCCGAGTGGTTCTTGTGGGAGAACAACTCCATTTGGCTCCCTAACTTCACACATCATCATGCTTCCAAGCAGCTCTCAAGGAAACTCAGTTTTCACACTCTATGCTTAGTGCTCTTTGTGTGGCTAGGACTGAAATGAAGCTTGGTCAGCATCCCACACAAACGAATGCTCCACATGCGGGTTTCACATGCCACCAACTCCACATTCACAGGCAACTTCAGCGCCACAGCCGTTTTCAGATAGCCCTCAATGCAAAGGCTCTAGACGCAAATATTGGTGTGAGAGCTAATTCAATCAAGGAAACACTGCATGTGGGTGAAGGGCATATTGAAGAAGGATCAGCCGAGTGGTTCTTGTGGGAGAACAACTCCATTTGGCTGACTAACTTCACACACCATCAGGCTTCCAAGCAGCTCTCAAGGAAAGTCAGTTTTCACACTCTATGCTTAGTGCCCTTTGAGTGCATTATCTAGGAATGAACCTGGTAGAGCATCCCACACAAACGAATGCTCCACATGCGGGTTTCACATGCCACCAACTCCACATTCACAGGCAACTTCCGCGCCACAGCCATTTTCAGATAGCCCTCAATGCAAAGGCTCTAGACGCAAATATTGGTGTGAGAGCTAATTCAATCAAGGAAACACTGCATGTTGGTGAAGGGCATATTGAAGAAGGATCAGCCGAGTGGTTCTTGTGGGAGAACAACTCCATTTGGCTCACTAACTTCACACACCATCAGGCTTCCAAGCAGCTCTCAAGGAAACTCAGTTTTCACACTCTATGCTTAGTGCCCTTTGAGTGCATTATCTAGGAATGAACCTGATAGAGCATTCCACACAAACGAATGCTCCACATGCGGGTTTCACATGCCACCAACTCCACATTCACAGGCAACTTCAGCGCCACAGCCGTTTTCAGATAGCCCTCAATGCAAAGGCTCTAGACGCAAATATTGGTGTGAGAGCTAATTCAATCAAGGAAACACTGCATGTTGGTGAAGGGCATATTGAAGAAGGATCAGCCGAGTGGTTCTTGTGGGAGAACAACTCCATTTGGCTCCCTAACTTCACACACCATCAGGCTTCCAAGCAGCTCTCAAGGAAACTCAGTTTTCACACTCTATGCTTAGTGCCCGTTGTGTGCCTAGGACTGAAATGAAGCTTGGTCAGCATCCCACACAAACGAATGCTCCACATGCGGGTTTCACATGCCACCAACTCCACATTCACAGGCAACTTCAGCGCCACAGCCGTTTTCAGATAGCCCTCAATGCAAAGGCTCTAGACGCAAATATTGGTGTGAGAGCTAATTCAATCAAGGAAACACTGCATGTGGGTGAAGGGCATATTGAAGAAGGATCAGCCGAGTGGTTCTTGTGGGAGAACAACTCCATTTGGCTCACTAACTTCACACACCATCAGGCTTCCAAGCAGCTCTCAAGGAAAGTCAGTTTTCACACTCTATGCTTAGTGCCCTTTGAGTGCATTATCTAGGAATGAACCTGATAGAGCATCCCACACAAACGAATGCTCCATATGCGGGTTTCACATGCCACCAACTCCACATTCACAGGCAACTTCAGCGCCACAGCCGTTTTCAGATAGCCCTCAATGCAAAGGCTCTAGACGCAAATATTGGTGTGAGAGCTAATTCAATCAAGGAAACACTGCATGTTGGTGAAGGGCATATTGAAGAAGGATCAGCCGAGTGGTTCTTGTGGGAGAACAACTCCATTTGGCTCACTAACTTCACACACCATCAGGCTTCCAAGCAGCTCTCAAGGAAACTCAGTTTTCACACTCTATGCTTAGTGCCCGTTGTGTGCCTAGGACTGAAATGAAGCTTGGTCAGCATCCCACACAAACGAATGCTCCACATGCGGGTTTCACATGCCACCAACTCCACATTCACAGGCAACTTCAGCGCCACAGCCGTTTTCAGATAGCCCTCAATGCAAAGGCTCTAGACGCAAATATTGGTGTGAGAGCTAATTCAATCAAGGAAACACTGCATGTGGGTGAAGGGCATATTGAAGAAGGATCAGCCGAGTGGTTCTTGTGGGAGAACAACTCCATTTGGCTCACTAACTTCACACACCATCAGGCTTCCAAGCAGCTCTCAAGGAAAGTCAGTTTTCACACTCTATGCTTAGTGCCCTTTGAGTGCATTATCTAGGAATGAACCTGGTAGAGCATCCCACACAAACGAATGCTCCACATGCGGGTTTCACATGCCACCAACTCCACATTCACAGGCAACTTCAGCGCCACAGCCGTTTTCAGATAGCCCTCAATGCAAAGGCTCTAGACGCAAATATTGGTGTGAGAGCTAATTCAACCAAGGAAACACTGCATGTTGGTGAAGGGCATATTGAAGAAGGATCAGCCGAGTGGTTCTTGTGGGAGAACAACTCCATTTGGCTCACTAACTTCACACACCATCAGGCTTCCAAGCAGCTCTCAAGGAAACTCAGTTTTCACACTCTATGCTTAGTGCGCTTTGAGTGCATTATCTAGGAATGAACCTGATAGAGCATCCCACACAAACGAATGCTCCACATGCGGGTTTCACATGCCACCAACTCCACATTCACAGGCAACTTCAGCGCCACAGCCGTTTTCAGATAGCCCTCAATGCAAAGGCTCTAGACGCAAATATTGGTGTGAGAGCTAATTCAATCAAGGAAACACTGCATGTTGGTCAAGGGCATATTGAAGAAGGATCAGCCGAGTGGTTCTTGTGGGAGAACAACTCCATTTGGCTCACTAACTTCACACACCATCAGGCTTCCAAGCAGCTCTCAAGGAAACTCAGTTTTCACACTCTATGCTTAGTGCCCGTTGTGTGCCTAGGACTGAAATGAAGCTTGGTCAGCATCCCACACAAACGAATGCTCCACATGCGGGTTTCACATGCCACCAACTCCACATTCACAGGCAACTTCAGCGCCACAGCCGTTTTCAGATAGCCCTCAATGCAAAGGCTCTAGACGCAAATATTGGTGTGAGAGCTAATTCAATCAAGGAAACACTGCATGTGGGTGAAGGGCATATTGAAGAAGGATCAGCCGAGTGGTTCTTGTGGGAGAACAACTCCATTTGGCCCCCTAACTTCACACACCATCAGGCTTCCAAGCAGCTCTCAAGGAAACTCAGTTTTCACACTCTATGCTTAGTGCCCTTTGTGTGCCTAGGACTGAAATGAAGCTTGGTCAGCATCCCACACAAACGAATGCTCCACATGCGGGTTTCACATGCCACCAACTCCACATTCACAGGCAACTTCAGCGCCACAGCCGTTTTCAGATAGCCCTCAATGCAAAGGCTCTAGACGCAAATATTGGTGTGAGAGCTAATTCAATCAAGGAAACACTGCATGTTGGTGAAGGGCATATTGAAGAAGGATCAGCCGAGTGGTTCTTGTGGGAGAACAACTCCATTTGGCTCCCTAACTTCACACATCATCAGGCTTCCAAGCAGCTCTCAAGGAAACTCAGTTTTCACACTCTATGTTTAGTGCTCTTTGTGTGGCTAGTACTGAAATGAAGCTTGGTCAGCATCCCACACAAACGAATGCTCCACATGCGGGTTTCACATGCCACCAACTCCACATTCACAGGCAACTTCAGCGCCACAGCCGTTTTCAGATAGCCCTCAATGCAAAGGCTCTAGACGCAAATATTGGTGTGAGAGCTAATTCAATCAAGGAAACACTGCATGTTGGTGAAGGGCATATTGAAGAAGGATCAGCCGAGTGGTTCTTGTGGGAGAACAACTCCATTTGGCTCACTAACTTCACACACCATCAGGCTTCCAAGCAGCTCTCAAGGAAACTCAGTTTTCACACTCTATGCTTAGTGCCCGTTGTGTGCCTAGGACTGAAATGAAGCTTGGTCAGCATCCCACACAAACGAATGCTCCACATGCGGGTTTCACATGCCACCAACTCCACATTCACAGGCAACTTCCGCGCCACAGCCGTTTTCAGATAGCCCTCAATGCAAAGGCTCTAGACGCAAATATTGGTGTGAGAGCTAATTCAATCAAGGAAACACTGCATGTTGGTGAAGGGCATATTGAAGAAGGATCAGCCGAGTGGTTCTTGTGGGAGAACAACTCCATTTGGCTCACTAACTTCACACACCATCAGGCTTCCAAGCAGCTCTCAAGGAAACTCAGTTTTCACACTCTATGCTTAGTGCCCTTTGTGTGCCTAGGACTGAAATGAAGCTTGGTCAGCATCCCACACAAACGAATGCTCCACATGCGGGTTTCACATGCCACCAACTCCACATTCACAGGCAACTTCAGCGCCACAGCCGTTTTCAGATAGCCCTCAATGCAAAGGCTCTAGACGCAAATATTGGTGTGAGAGCTAATTCAATCAAGGAAACACTGCATGTTGGTGAAGGGCATATTGAAGAAGGATCAGCTGAGTGGTTCTTGTGGGAGAACAACTCCATTTGGCTGACTAACTTCACACATCATCAGGCTTCCAAGCAGCTCGCAAGGAAACTCAGTTTTCACACTCTATGTTTAGTGCTCTTTGTGTGGCTAGGACTGAAATGAAGCTTGGTCAGCATCCCACACAAACGAATGCTCCACATGCGGGTTTCACATGCCACCAACTCCACATTCACAGGCAACTTCAGCGCCACAGCCGTTTTCAGATAGCCCTCAATGCAAAGGCTCTAGACGCAAATATTGGTGTGAGAGCTAATTCAATCAAGGAAACACTGCATGTTGGTGAAGGGCATATTGAAGAAGGATCAGCCGAGTGGTTCTTGTGGGAGAACAACTCCATTTGGCTCACTAACTTCACACACCATCAGGCTTCCAAGCAGCTCTCAAGGAAACTCAGTTTTCACACTCTATGCTTAGTGCCCTTTGAGTGCATTATCTAGGAATGAACCTGGTAGAGCATCCCACACAAACGAATGCTCCACATGCGGGTTTCACATGCCACCAACTCCACATTCACAGGCAACTTCAGCGCCACAGCCGTTTTCAGATAGCCCTCAATGCAAAGGCTCTAGACGCAAATATTGGTGTGAGAGCTAATTCAATCAAGGAAACACTGCATGTTGGTCAAGGGCATATTGAAGAAGGATCAGCCGAGTGGTTCTTGTGGGAGAACAACTCCATTTGGCTCCCTAACTTCACACACCATCAGGCTTCCAAGCAGCTCTCAAGGAAACTCAGTTTTCACACTCTATGCTTAGTGCCCTTTGAGTGCATTATCTAGGAATGAACCTGATAGAGAATCCCACACAAACGAATGCTCCACATGCGGGTTTCACATGCCACCAACTCCACATTCACAGGCAACTTCAGCGCCACAGCCGTTTTCAGATAGCCCTCAATGCAAAGGCTCTAGACGCAAATATTGGTGTGAGAGCTAATTCAATCAAGGAAACACTGCATGTTGGTGAAGGGCATATTGAAGAAGGATCAGCCGAGTGGTTCTTGTGGGAGAACAACTCCATTTGGCTCACTAACTTCACACACCATCAGGCTTCCAAGCAGCTCTCAAGGAAACTCAGTTTTCACACTCTATGCTTAGTGCCCGTTGTGTGCCTAGGACTGAAATGAAGCTTGGTCAGCATCCCACACAAACGAATGCTCCACATGCGGGTTTCACATGCCACCAACTCCACATTCACAGGCAACTTCAGCGCCACAGCCGTTTTCAGATAGCCCTCAATGCAAAGGCTCTAGACGCAAATATTGGTGTGAGAGCTAATTCAATCAAGGAAACACTACATGTTGGTGAAGGGCATATTGAAGAAGGATCAGCCGAGTGGTTCTTGTGGGAGAACAACTCCATTTGGCTCCCTAACTTCACACACCATCAGGCTTCCAAGCAGCTCTCAAGGAAACTCAGTTTTCACACTCTATGTTTAGTGCTCTTTGTGTGGCTAGGACTGAAATGAAGCTTGGTCAGCATCCCACACAAACGAATGCTCCACATGCGGGTTTCACATGCCACCAACTCCACATTCACAGGCAACTTCAGCGCCACAGCCGTTTTCAGATAGCCCTCAATGCAAAGGCTCTAGACGCAAATATTGGTGTGAGAGCTAATTCAACCAAGGAAACACTGCATGTTGGTGAAGGGCATATTGAAGAAGGATCAGCCGAGTGGTTCTTGTGGGAGAACAACTCCATTTGGCTCACTAACTTCACACACCATCAGGCTTCCAAGCAGCTCTCAAGGAAACTCAGTTTTCACACTCTATGCTTAGTGCCCTTTGAGTGCATTATCTAGGAATGAACCTGGTAGAGCATCCCACACAAACGAATGCTCCACATGCGGGTTTCACATGCCACCAACTCCACATTCACAGGCAACTTCAGCGCCACAGCCGTTTTCAGATAGCCCTCAATGCAAAGGCTCTAGACGCAAATATTGGTGTGAGAGCTAATTCAATCAAGGAAACACTGCATGTTGGTGAAGGGCATATTGAAGAAGGATCAGCCGAGTGGTTCTTGTGGGAGAACAACTCCATTTGGCTCACTAACTTCACACACCATCAGGCTTCCAAGCAGCTCTCAAGGAAACTCAGTTTTCACACTCTATGCTTAGTGCCCGTTGTGTGGCTAGGACTGAAATGAAGCTTGGTCAGCATCCCACACAAACGAATGCTCCACATGCGGGTTTCACATGCCACCAACTCCACATTCACAGGCAACTTCAGCGCCACAGCCGTTTTCAGATAGCCCTCAATGCAAAGGCTCTAGACGCAAATATTGGTGTGAGAGCTAATTCAATCAAGGAAACACTGCATGTTGGTGAAGGGCATATTGAAGAAGGATCAGCCGAGTGGTTCTTGTGGGAGAACAACTCCATTTGGCTCACTAACTTCACACACCATCAGGCTTCCAAGCAGCTCTCAAGGAAACTCAGTTTTCACACTCTATGCTTAGTGCCCTTTGTGTGCCTAGGACTGAAATGAAGCTTGGTCAGCATCCCACACAAACGAATGCTCCACATGCGGGTTTCACATGCCACCAACTCCACATTCACAGGCAACTTCAGCGCCACAGCCGTTTTCAGATAGCCCTCAATGCAAAGGCTCTAGACGCAAATATTGGTGTGAGAGCTAATTCAATCAAGGAAACACTGCATGTTGGTGAAGGGCATATTGAAGAAGGATCAGTCGAGTGGTTCTTGTGGGAGAACAACTCCATTTGGCTGACTAACATCACACATCATCAGGCTTCCAAGCAGCTCTCAAGGAAACTCAGTTTTCACACTCTATGTTTAGTGCTCTTTGTGTGGCTAGTACTGAAATGAAGCTTGGTCAGCATCCCACACAAACGAATGCTCCACATGCGGGTTTCACATGCCACCAACTCCACATTCACAGGCAACTTCAGCGCCACAGCCGTTTTCAGATAGCCCTCAATGCAAAGGCTCTAGACGCAAATATTGGTGTGAGAGCTAATTCAATCAAGGAAACACTGCATGTTGGTGAAGGGCATATTGAAGAAGGATCAGCCGAGTGGTTCTTGTGGGAGAACAACTCCATTTGGCTCACTAACTTCACACACCATCAGGCTTCCAAGCAGCTCTCAAGGAAACTCAGTTTTCACACTCTATGCTTAGTGCCCGTTGTGTGCCTAGGACTGAAATGAAGCTTGGTCAGCATCCCACACAAACGAATGCTCCACATGCGGGTTTCACATGCCACCAACTCCACATTCACAGGCAACTTCAGCGCCACAGCCGTTTTCAGATAGCCCTCAATGCAAAGGCTCTAGACGCAAATATTGGTGTGAGAGCTAATTCAATCAAGGAAACACTGCATGTTGGTGAAGGGCATATTGAAGAAGGATCAGCCGAGTGGTTCTTGTGGGAGAACAACTCCATTTGGCTGACTAACTTCACACATCATCAGGCTTCCAAGCAGCTCTCAAGGAAACTCAGTTTTCACACTCTATGTTTAGTGCTCTTTGTGTGGCTAGTACTGAAATGAAGCTTGGTCAGCATCCCACACAAAAGAATGCTCCACATGCGGGTTTCACATGCCACCAACTCCACATTCACAGGCAACTTCAGCGCCACAGCCGTTTTCAGATAGCCCTCAATGCAAAGGCTCTAGACGCAAATATTGGTGGGAGAGCTAATTCAACCAAGGAAACACTGCATGTTGGTGAAGGGCATATTGAAGAAGGATCAGCCGAGTGGTTCTTGTGGGAGAACAACTCCATTTGGCTCCCTAACTTCACACACCATCAGGCTTCCAAGCAGCTCTCAAGGAAACTCAGTTTTCACACTCTATGCTTAGTGCCCTTTGAGTGCATTATCTAGGAATGAACCTGGTAGAGCATCCCACACAAACGAATGCTCCACATGCGGGTTTCACATGCCACCAACTCCACATTCACAGGCAACTTCAGCGCCACAGCCGTTTTCAGATAGCCCTCAATGCAAAGGCTCTAGACGCAAATATTGGTGTGAGAGCTAATTCAATCAAGGAAACACTGCATGTTGGTGAAGGGCATATTGAAGAAGGATCAGCCGAGTGGTTCTTGTGGGAGAACAACTCCATTTGGCTCACTAACTTCACACACCATCAGGCTTCCAAGCAGCTCTCAAGGAAACTCAGGTTTCACACTCTATGCTTAGTGCCCTTTGAGTGCCTAGGACTGAAATGAACCTGGTAGAGCATCCCACACAAACGAATGCTCCACATGCGGGTTTCACATGCCACCAACTCCACATTCACAGGCAACTTCAGCGCCACAGCCGTTTTCAGATAGCCCTCAATGCAAAGGCTCTAGACGCAAATATTGGTGTGAGAGCTAATTCAATCAAGGAAACACTGCATGTTGGTGAAGGGCATATTGAAGAAGGATCAGCCGAGTGGTTCTTGTGGGAGAACAACTCCATTTGGCTCACTAACTTCACACACCATCAGGCTTCCAAGCAGCTCTCAAGGAAACTCAGTTTTCACACTCTATGCTTAGTGCCCGTTGTGTGCCTAGGACTGAAATGAAGCTTGGTCAGCATCCCACACAAACGAATGCTCCACATGCGGGTTTCACATGCCACCAACTCCACATTCACAGGCAACTTCAGCGCCACAGCCGTTTTCAGATAGCCCTCAATGCAAAGGCTCTAGACGCAAATATTGGTGTGAGAGCTAATTCAATCAAGGAAACACTGCATGTTGGTGAAGGGCATATTGAAGAAGGATCAGTCGAGTGGTTCTTGTGGGAGAACAACTCCATTTGGCTGACTAACATCACACATCATCAGGCTTCCAAGCAGCTCTCAAGGAAACTCAGTTTTCACACTCTATGTTTAGTGCTCTTTGTGTGGCTAGTACTGAAATGAAGCTTGGTCAGCATCCCACACAAACGAATGCTCCACATGCGGGTTTCACATGCCACCAACTCCACATTCACAGGCAACTTCAGCGCCACAGCCGTTTTCAGATAGCCCTCAATGCAAAGGCTCTAGACGCAAATATTGGTGTGAGAGCTAATTCAATCAAGGAAACACTGCATGTTGGTGAAGGGCATATTGAAGAAGGATCAGCCGAGTGGTTCTTGTGGGAGAACAACTCCATTTGGCTCACTAACTTCACACACCATCAGGCTTCCAAGCAGCTCTCAAGGAAACTCAGTTTTCACACTCTATGCTTAGTGCCCGTTGTGTGCCTAGGACTGAAATGAAGCTTGGTCAGCATCCCACACAAACGAATGCTCCACATGCGGGTTTCACATGCCACCAACTCCACATTCACAGGCAACTTCAGCGCCACAGCCGTTTTCAGATAGCCCTCAATGCAAAGGCTCTAGACGCAAATATTGGTGTGAGAGCTAATTCAATCAAGGAAACACTGCATGTTGGTGAAGGGCATATTGAAGAAGGATCAGCCGAGTGGTTCTTGTGGGAGAACAACTCCATTTGGCTGACTAACTTCACACATCATCAGGCTTCCAAGCAGCTCTCAAGGAAACTCAGTTTTCACACTCTATGTTTAGTGCTCTTTGTGTGGCTAGTACTGAAATGAAGCTTGGTCAGCATCCCACACAAAAGAATGCTCCACATGCGGGTTTCACATGCCACCAACTCCACATTCACAGGCAACTTCAGCGCCACAGCCGTTTTCAGATAGCCCTCAATGCAAAGGCTCTAGACGCAAATATTGGTGGGAGAGCTAATTCAACCAAGGAAACACTGCATGTTGGTGAAGGGCATATTGAAGAAGGATCAGCCGAGTGGTTCTTGTGGGAGAACAACTCCATTTGGCTCCCTAACTTCACACACCATCAGGCTTCCAAGCAGCTCTCAAGGAAACTCAGTTTTCACACTCTATGCTTAGTGCCCTTTGAGTGCATTATCTAGGAATGAACCTGGTAGAGCATCCCACACAAACGAATGCTCCACATGCGGGTTTCACATGCCACCAACTCCACATTCACAGGCAACTTCAGCGCCACAGCCGTTTTCAGATAGCCCTCAATGCAAAGGCTCTAGACGCAAATATTGGTGTGAGAGCTAATTCAATCAAGGAAACACTGCATGTTGGTGAAGGGCATATTGAAGAAGGATCAGCCGAGTGGTTCTTGTGGGAGAACAACTCCATTTGGCTCACTAACTTCACACACCATCAGGCTTCCAAGCAGCTCTCAAGGAAACTCAGGTTTCACACTCTATGCTTAGTGCCCTTTGAGTGCCTAGGACTGAAATGAACCTGGTAGAGCATCCCACACAAACGAATGCTCCACATGCGGGTTTCACATGCCACCAACTCCACATTCACAGGCAACTTCAGCGCCACAGCCGTTTTCAGATAGCCCGCAATGCAAAGGCTCTAGACGCAAATATTGGTGTGAGAGCTAATTCAATCAAGGAAACACTGCATGTTGGTGAAGGGCATATTGAAGAAGGATCAGCCGAGTGGTTCTTGTGGGAGAACAACTCCATTTGGCTCACTAACTTCACACACCATCAGGCTTCCAAGCAGCTCTCAAGGAAACTCAGTTTTCACACTCTATGCTTAGTGCCCGTTGTGTGCCTAGGACTGAAATGAAGCTTGGTCAGCATCCCACACAAACGAATGCTCCACATGCGGGTTTCACATGCCACCAACTCCACATTCACAGGCAACTTCAGCGCCACAGCCGTTTTCAGATAGCCCTCAATGCAAAGGCTCTAGACGCAAATATTGGTGTGAGAGCTAATTCAATCAAGGAAACACTGCATGTTGGTCAAGGGCATATTGAAGAAGGATCAGCCGAGTGGTTCTTGTGGGAGAACAACTCCATTTGGCTCACTAACTTCACACATCATCAGGCTTCCAAGCAGCTCTCAAGGAAACTCAGTTTTCACACTCTATGCTTAGTGCCCTTTGAGTGCCTAGGACTGAAATGAACCTGGTAGAGCATCCCACACAAACGAATGCTCCACATGCGGGTTTCACATGCCACCAACTCCACATTCACAGGCAACTTCAGCGCCACAGCCGTTTTCAGATAGCCCTCAATGCAAAGGCTCTAGACGCAAATATTGGTGTGAGAGCTAATTCAATCAAGGAAACACTGCATGTTGGTGAAGGGCATATTGAAGAAGGATCAGCCGAGTGGTTCTTGTGGGAGAACAACTCCATTTGGCTCACTAACTTCACACACCATCAGGCTTCCAAGCAGCTCTCAAGGAAACTCAGTTTTCACACTCTATGCTTAGTGCCCGTTGTGTGCCTAGGACTGAAATGAAGCTTGGTCAGCATCCCACACAAACGAATGCTCCACATGCGGGTTTCACATGCCACCAACTCCACATTCACAGGCAACTTCAGCGCCACAGCCGTTTTCAGATAGCCCTCAATGCAAAGGCTCTAGACGCAAATATTGGTGTGAGAGCTAATTCAATCAAGGAAACACTGCATGTTGGTGAAGGGCATATTGAAGAAGGATCAGCCGAGTGGTTCTTGTGGGAGAACAACTCCATTTGGCTCACTAACTTCACACACCATCAGGCTTCCAAGCAGCTCTCAAGGAAACTCAGTTTTCACACTCTATGCTTAGTGCCCGTTGTGTGCCTAGGACTGAAATGAAGCTTGGTCAGCATCCCACACAAACGAATGCTCCACATGCGGGTTTCACATGCAACTCCACATTCACAGGCAACTTCAGCGCCACAGCCGTTTTCAGATAGCCCTCAATGCAAAGGCTCTAGACGCAAATATTGGTGTGAGAGCTAATTCAATCAAGGAAACACTGCATGTTGGTGAAGGGCATATTGAAGAAGGATCAGCCGAGTGGTTCTTGTGGGAGAACAACTCCATTTGGCTCACTAACTTCACACACCATCAGGCTTCCAAGCAGCTCTCAAGGAAACTCAGGTTGCACACTCTATGCTTAGTGCTCTTTGTGTGGCTAGGACTGAAATGAAGCTTGGTCAGCATCCCACACAAACGAATGCTCCACATGCGGGTTTCACATGCCACCAACTCCACATTCACAGGCAACTTCAGCGCCACAGCCGTTTTCAGATAGCCCTCAATGCAAAGGCTCTAGACGCAAATATTGGTGTGAGAGCTAATTCAATCAAGGAAACACTGCATGTTGGTGAGGGGCATATTGAAGAAGGATCAGCCGAGTGGTTCTTGTGGGAGAACAACTCCATTTGGCTCACTAACTTCATACACCATCAGGCTTCCAAGCAGCTCTCAAGGAAACTCAGGTTTCACACTCTATGCTTAGTGCCCTTTGTGTGCCTAGGACTGAAATGAAGCTTGGTCAGCATCCCACACAAACGAATGCTGCACATGCGGGTTTCACATGCCACCAACTCCACATTCACAGGCAACTTCAGCGCCACAGCCGTTTTCAGATAGCCCTCAATGCAAAGGCTCTAGACGCAAATATTGGTGTGAGAGCTAATTCAATCAAGGAAAAACTGCATGCTGGTGAAGGGCATATTGAAGAAGGATCAGCCGAGTGTTTCTTGTGGGAGAACAACTCCATTTGGCTCACCAACTTCACACACCATCAGGCTTCCAAGCAGCTCTCAAGGAAACTCAGTTTTCACACTCTATGCTTAGTGCCCTTTGAGTGCCTAGGATTGAAATGAATCTGGGAGAGCATCCCACAGAAACGAATGCTCCACATGCGGGTTTCACATGCCACCAACTCCACATTCACAGGCAACTTCAGCGCCACAGCCATTTTCAGATAACCCTCAATGCAAAGGCTCTAGACGCAAATATTGGTGTGAGAGCTAATTCAATCAAGGAAACACTGCATGTTGGTGAAGGGCATATTGAAGAAGGATCAGCCGAGTGGTTCTTGTGGGAGAACAACTCCATTTGGCTCACTAACTTCACACACCATCAGGCTTCCAAGCAGCTCTCAAGGAAACTCAGTTTTCACACTCTATGCTTAGTGCCCTATGAGTGCCTAGGACTGAAATGAAGCTTGGAGAGCATCCCACATAAACCAATGCTCCACATGCGGGTTTCACATGCCACCAACTTCACATTCACAGGCAACTTCAGCACAACAGCCGTTTTCAGATAGCCCTCAATGCAAAGGCTCTAGACGCAAATATTGGTGTGAGAGCTAATTCAATCAAGGAAACACTGCATGTTGGTGAAGGGCATATTGAAGAAGGATCAGCCGAGTGGTTCTTGTGGGAGAACAACTCCATTTGGCTCACTAACTTCACACACCATCAGGCTTCCAAGCAGCTCTCAAGGAAACTCAGTTTTCACACTCTATGCTTAGTGCCCTTTGAGTGCATTATCTAGGAATGAACCTGGTAGAGCATCCCACACAAACGAATGCTCCACATGCGGGTTTCACATGCCACCAACTCCACATTCACAGGCAACTTCAGCGCCACAGCCGTTTTCAGATAGCCCTCAATGCAAAGGCTCTAGACGCAAATATTGGTGTGAGAGCTAATTCAATCAAGGAAACACTGCATGTTGGTGAAGGGCATATTGAAGAAGGATCAGCCGAGTGGTTCTTGTGGGAGAACAACTCCATTTGGCTCACTAACTTCACACACCATCAGGCTTCCAAGCAGCTCTCAAGGAAACTCAGTTTTCACACTCTATGCTTAGTGCCCTTTGAGTGCCTAGGACTGAAATGAAGCTTGGTCAGCATCCCACACAAACGAATGCTCCACATGCGGGTTTCACATGCCACCAACTCCACATTCACAGGCAACTTCAGCGCCACAACCGTTTTCAGATAACCCTCAATGCAAAGGCTCTAGACGCAAATATTGGTGTGAGAGCTAATTCAATCAAGGAAACACTGCATGTTGGTGAAGGGCATATTGAAGAAGGATCAGCCGAGTGGTTCTTGTGGGAGAACAACTCCATTTGGCTCACTAACTTCACACACCATCAGGCTTCCAAGCAGCTCTCAAGGAAACTCAGGTTTCACACTCTATGCTTAGTGCCCTTTGAGTGCCTAGGACTGAAATGAACCTGGTAGAGCATCCCACACAAACGAATGCTCCACATGCGGGTTTCACATGCCACCAACTCCACATTCACAGGCAACTTCAGCGCCACAGCCGTTTTCAGATAGCCCTCAATGCAAAGGCTCTAGACGCAAATATTGGTGTGAGAGCTAATTCAATCAAAGAAACACTTCATGTTGGTGAAGGGCATATTGAAGAAGGATCAGCCGAGTGGTTCTTGTGGGAGAACAACTCCATTTGGCTCACTAACTTCACACACCATCAGGCTTCCAAGCAGCTCTCAAGGAAACTCAGGTTTCACACTCTATGCTTAGTGCCCTTTGTGTGCCTAGGACTGAAATGAAGCTTGGTCAGCATCCCACACAAACGAATGCTCCACATGCGGGTTTCACATGCCACCAACTCCACATTCACAGGCAACTTCAGCGCCATAGCCGTTTTCAGATAGCCCTCAATGCAAAGGCTCTAGACGCAAATATTGGTGTGAGAGCTAATTCAATCAAGGAAACACTGCATGTTGGTGAAGGGCATATTGAAGAAGGATCAGCCGAGTGGTTCTTGTGGGAGAACAACTCCATTTGGCTCACTAACTTCACACACCATCAGGCTTCCAAGCAGCTCTCAAGGAAACTCAGTTTTCACACTCTATGCTTAGTGCCCTTTGAGTGCCTAGGACTGAAATGAAGCTTGGTCAGCATCCCACACAAACGAATGCTCCACATGCGGGTTTCACATGCCACCAACTCCACATTCACAGGCAACTTCAGCGCCACAGCCGTTTTCAGATAGCCCTCAATGCAAAGGCTCTAGACGCAAATATTGGTGTGAGAGCTAATTCAATCAAGGAAACACTGCATGTTGCTGAAGGGCATATTGAAGAAGGATCAGCCGAGTGGTTCTTGTGGGAGAACAACTCCATTTGGCTCACTAACTTCACACACCATCAGGCTTCCAAGCAGCTCTCAAGGAAACTCAGTTTTCACACTCTATGCTTAGTGCCCTTTGAGAGCATTATGTAGGAATGAACCTGGTAGAGCATCCCACACAAACGAATGCTCCACATGCGGGTTTCACATGCCACCAACTCCACATTCACAGGCAACTTCAGAGCCACAGCCGTTTTCAGATAGCCCTCAATGCAAAGGCTCTAGACGCAAATATTGGTGGGAGAGCTAATTCAATCAAGGAAACACTGCATGTTGGTGAAGGGCATATTGAAGAAGGATCAGCCGAGTGGTTCTTGTGGGAGAACAACTCAATTTGGCTCACTAACTTCACACACCATCAGGCTTCCAAGCAGCTCTCAAGGAAACTCAGTTTTCACACTCTATGCTTAGTGCCCTTTGAGTGCATTATCTAGGAATGAACCTGGTAGACCATCCCACACAAACGAATGCTCCACATGCGGGTTTCACATGCCACCAACTCCACATTCACAGGCAACTTCAGCGCCACAGCCGTTTTCAGATAGCCCTCAATGCAAAGGCTCTAGACGCAAATATTGGTGTGAGAGCTAATTCAATCAAGGAAACACTGCATGTTGGTGAAGGGCATATTGAAGAAGGATCAGCCGAGTGGTTCTTGTGGGAGAACAACTCCATTTGGCTCACTAACTTCACACACCATCAGGCTTCCAAGCAGCTCTCAAGGAAACTCAGGTTTCACACTCTATGCTTAGTGCCCTTTGAGTGCCTAGGACTGAAATGAACCTGGTAGAGCATCCCACACAAACGAATGCTCCACATGCGGGTTTCACATGCCACCAACTCCACATTCACAGGCAACTTCAGCGCCACAGCCGTTTTCAGATAGCCCTCAATGCAAAGGCTCTAGACGCAAATATTGGTGTGAGAGCTAATTCAATCAAAGAAACACTTCATGTTGGTGAAGGGCATATTGAAGAAGGATCAGCCGAGTGGTTCTTGTGGGAGAACAACTCCATTTGGCTCACTAACTTCACACACCATCAGGCTTCCAAGCAGCTCTCAAGGAAACTCAGGTTTCACACTCTATGCTTAGTGCCCTTTGTGTGCCTAGGACTGAAATGAAGCTTGGTCAGCATCCCACACAAACGAATGCTCCACATGCGGGTTTCACATGCCACCAACTCCACATTCACAGGCAACTTCAGCGCCACAGCCGTTTTCAGATAGCCCTCAATGCAAAGGCTCTAGACGCAAATATTGGTGTGAGAGCTAATTCAATCAAGGAAACACTGCATGCTGGTGAAGGGCATATTGAAGAAGGATCAGCCGAGTGGTTCTTGTGGGAGAACAACTCCATTTGGCTCACTAACTTCACACACCATCAGGCTTCCAAGCAGCTCTCAAGGAAACTCAGTTTTCACACTCTATGCTTAGTGCCCTATGAGTGCCTAGGACTGAAATGAAGCTTGGAGAGCATCCCACATAAACGAATGCTGCACATGCGGGTTTCACATGCCACCAACTCCACATTCACAGGCAACTTCAGCGCCACAGCCGTTTTCAGATAGCCCTCAATGCAAAGGCTCTAGACGCAAATATTGGTGTGAGAGCTAATTCAATCAAGGAAACACTGCATGTTGGTGAAGGGCATATTGAAGAAGGATCAGCCGAGTGGTTCTTGTGGGAGAACAACTCCATTTGGCTCACTAACTTCACACACCATCAGGCTTCCAAGCAGCTCTCAAGGAAACTCAGTTTTCACACTCTATGCTTAGTGCCCTTTGAGTGCATTATCTAGGAATGAACCTGGTAGAGCATCCCACACAAACGAATGCTCCACATGCGGGTTTCACATGCCACCAACTCCACATTCACAGGCAACTTCAGCGCCACAGCCGTTTTCAGATAGCCCTCAATGCAAAGGCTCTAGACGCAAATATTGGTGTGAGAGCTAATTCAATCAAGGAAACACTGCATGCTGGTGAAGGGCATATTGAAGAAGGATCAGCCGAGTGGTTCTTGTGGGAGAACAACTCCATTTGGCTCACTAACTTCACACACCATCAGGCTTCCAAGCAGCTCTCAAGGAAACTCAGTTTTCACACTCTATGCTTAGTGCCCTTTGAGTGCATTATCTAGGAATGAACCTGGTAGAGCATCCCACACAAACGAATGCTCCACATGCGGGTTTCACATGCCACCAACTCCACATTCACAGGCAACTTCAGCGCCACAGCCGTTTTCAGATAGCCCTCAATGCAAAGGCTCTAGACGCAAATATTGGTGTGAGAGCTAATTCAATCAAGGAAACACTGCATGTTGGTGAAGGGCATATTGAAGAAGGATCAGCCGAGTGGTTCTTGTGGGAGAACAACTCCATTTGGCTCACTAACTTCACACACCATCAGGCTTCCAAGCAGCTCTCAAGGAAACTCAGGTTTCACACTCTATGCTTAGTGCCCTTTGAGTGCCTAGGACTGAAATGAACCTGGTAGAGCATCCCACACAAACGAATGCTCCACATGCGGGTTTCACATGCCACCAACTCCACATTCACAGGCAACTTCAGCGCCGCAGCCGTTTTCAGATAGCCCTCAATGCAAAGGCTCTAGACGCAAATATTGGTGTGAGAGCTAATTCAATCAAGGAAACACTGCATGTTGGTGAGGGGCATATTGAAGAAGGATCAGCCGAGTGGTTCTTGTGGGAGAACAACTCCATTTGGCTCACTAACTTCATACACCATCAGGCTTCCAAGCAGCTCTCAAGGAAACTCAGGTTTCACACTCTATGCTTAGTGCCCTTTGTGTGCCTAGGACTGAAATGAAGCTTGGTCGGCATCCCACACAAACGAATGCTGCACATGCGGGTTTCACATGCCACCAACTCCACATTCACAGGCAACTTCAGCGCCACAGCCGTTTTCAGATAGCCCTCAATGCAAAGGCTCTAGACGCAAATATTGGTGTGAGAGCTAATTCAATCAAGGAAAAACTGCATGCTGGTGAAGGGCATATTGAAGAAGGATCAGCCGAGTGTTTCTTGTGGGAGAACAACTCCATTTGGCTCACCAACTTCACACACCATCAGGCTTCCAAGCAGCTCTCAAGGAAACTCAGTTTTCACACTCTATGCTTAGTGCCCTTTGAGTGCCTAGGATTGAAATGAATCTGGGAGAGCATCCCACATAAACGAATGCTCCACATGCGGGTTTCACATGGCACCAACTCCACATTCACAGGAAACTTCAGCGCCACAGCCGTTGTTTTCAGATAGCCCTCAATGCAAAGGCTCTAGACGCAAATATTGGTGTGAGAGCTAATTCAATCAAGGAAACACTGCATGTTGGTGAAGGGCATATTGAAGAAGGATCAGCCGAGTGGTTCTTGTGGGAGAACAACTCCATTTGGCTCACTAACTTCACACACCATCAGGCTTCCAAGCAGCTCTCAAGGAAACTCAGTTTTCACACTCTATGCTTAGTGCCCTTTGTGCGCCTAGGACTGAAATGAAGCTTGGACAGAATCCCACACAAACGAATGCTCCACATGCGGGTTTCACATGCCACCAACTCCACATTCACAGGCAACTTCAGCGCCACAGCCGTTTTCAGATAGCCCTCAATGCAAAGGCTCTAGACGCAAATATTGGTGTGAGAGCTAATTCAATCAAGGAAACACTGCATGTTGGTGAAGGGCATATTGAAGAAGGATCAGCCGAGTGGTTCTTGTGGGAGAACAACTCCATTTTGCTCACTAACTTCACACACCATCAGGCTTCCAAGCAGCTCTCAAGGAAACTCAGGTTGCACACTCTATGCTTAGTGCTCTTTGTGTGCCTAGGACTGAAATGAAGCTTGGTGAGCATCCCACACAAACGAATGCTCCACATGCGGGTTTCACATGCCACCAACTCCACATTCACAGGCAACTTCAGCGCCACAGCCGTTTTCAGATAGCCCTCAATGCAAAGGCTCTAGACGCAAATATTGGTGTGAGAGCTAATTCAATCAAGGAAACACTGCATGTTGGTGAAGGGCATATTGAAGAAGGATCAGCCGAGTGGTTCTTGTGGGAGAACAACTCCATTTGGCTCACCAACTTCACACACCATCAGGCTTCCAAGCAGCTCTCAAGGAAACTCAGTTTTCACACTCTATGCTTAGTGCCCTTTGTGCTCCTAGGACTGAAAGGAAGCTTGGTCAGCATCCCACACAAACGAATGCTCCACATGCGGGTTTCACATGCCACCAACTCCACATTCACAGGCAACTTCAGCGCCACAGCCGTTTTCAGATAGCCCTCAATGCAAAGGCTCTAGACGCAAATATTGGTGTGAGAGCTAATTCAATCAAGGAAACACTGCATGTTGGTCAAGGGCATATTGAAGAAGGATCAGCCGAGTGGTTCTTGTGGGAGAACAACTCCATTTGGCTCACTAACTTCACACACCATCAGGCTTCCAAGCAGCTCTCAAGGAAACTCAGTTTTCACACTCTATGCTTAGTGCCCTTTGAGTGCATTATCTAGGAATGAACCTGGTAGAGCATCCCACACAAACGAATGCTCCACATGCGGGTTTCACATGCCACCAACTCCACATTCACAGGCAACTTCAGCGCCACAGCCGTTTTCAGATAGCCCTCAATGCAAAGGCTCTAGACGCAAATATTGGTGTGAGAGCTAATTCAATCAAGGAAACACTGCATGTTGGTGAAGGGCATATTGAAGAAGGATCAGCCGAGTGGTTCTTGTGGGAGAACAACTCCATTTGGCTCACTAACTTCACACACCATCAGGCTTCCAAGCAGCTCTCAAGGAAACTCAGTTTTCACACTCTATGCTTAGTGCCCTTTGTATGGCTAGGACTGAAATGAACCTGGTAGAGCATCCCACACAAACGAATGCTCCACATGCGGGTTTCACATGCCACCAACTCCACATTCACAGGCAACTTCAGCGCCACAGCCGTTTTCAGATAGCCCTCAATGCAAAGGCTCTAGACGCAAATATTGGTGTGAGAGCTAATTCAATCAAGGAAACACTGCATGTTGGTTAAGGGCATATTGAAGAAGGATCAGCCGAGTGGTTCTTGTGGGAGAACAACTCCATTTGGCTCACTAACTTCACACACCATCAGGCTTCCAAGCAGCTCTCAAGGAAACTCAGTTTTCACACTCTATGCTTAGTGCCCTTTGAGTGCCTAGGACTGAAATGAAGCTTGGTCAGCATCCCACACAAACGAATGCTCCACATGCGGGTTTCACATGCCACCAACTCCACATTCACAGGCAACTTCAGCGCCACAGCCGTTTTCAGATAGCCCTCAATGCAAAGGCTCTAGACGCAAATATTGGTGTGAGAGCTAATTCAATCAAGGAAACACTGCATGTTGGTGAAGTGCATATTGAAGAAGGATCAGCCGAGTGGTTCTTGTGGGAGAACAACTCCATTTGGCTCCCTAACTTCACACACCATCAGGCTTCCAAGCAGCTCTCAAGGAAACTCAGTTTTCACACTCTATGCTTAGTGCTCTTTGTGTGGCTAGGACTGAAATGAAGCTTGGTCAGCATCCCACACAAACGAATGCTCCACATGCGGGTTTCACATGCCACCAACTCCACATTCACAGGCAACTTCAGCGCCACAGCCGTTTTCAGATAGCCCTCAATGCAAAGGCTCTAGACGCTAATATTGGTGTGAGAGCTAATTCAATCAAGGAAACACTGCATGTTGGTGAAGGGCATATTGAAGAAGGATCAGCCGAGTGGTTCTTGTGGGAGAACAACTCCATTTGGCTCACTAACTTCAGACACCATCAGGCATCCAAGCAGCTCTCAAGGAAACTCAGTTTTCACACTCTATGCTTAGTGCCTTTTGAGTGCATTATCTAGGAATGAACCTGGTAGAGCATCCCACACAAACGAATGCTCCACATGCGGGTTTCACATGCCACCAACTCCACATTCACAGGCAACTTCAGCGCCACAGCCGTTTTCAGATAGCCCACAATGCAAAGGCTCTAGACGCAAATATTGGTGTGAGAGCTAATTCAATCAAGGAAACACTGCATGCTGGTGAAGGGCATATGGAAGAAGGATCAGCCGAGTGGTTCTTGTGGGAGAACAACTCCATTTGGCTCACTAACTTCACACACCATCAGGCTTCCAAGCAGCTCTCAAGGAAACTCAGTTTTCACACTCTATGCTTAGTGCCCTTTGTATGGCTAGGACTGAAATGAACCTGGTAGAGCATCCCACACAAACGAATGCTCCACATGCGGGTTTCACATGCCACCAACTCCACATTCACAGGCAACCTCAGCGCCACAGCCGTTTTCAGATAGCCCTCAATGCAAAGGCTCTAGACGCAAATATTGGTGTGAGAGCTAATTCAATCAAGGAAACACTGCATGTTGGTCAAGGGCATATTGAAGAAGGATCAGCCGAGTGGTTCTTGTGGGAGAACAACTCCATTTGGCTCACTAACTTCACACACCATCAGGCTTCCAAGCAGCTCTCAAGGAAACTCAGTTTTCACACTCTATGCTTAGTGCTCTTTGTGTGGCTAGGACTGAAATGAACCTGGTAGAGCATCCCACACAAACGAATGCTCCACATGCGGGTTTCACATGCCACCAACTCCACATTCACAGGCAACTTCAGCGCCACAGCCGTTTTCAGATAGCCCTCAATGCAAAGGCTCTAGACGCAAATATTGGTGTGAGAGCTAATTCAATCAAGGAAACACTGCATGTTGGTCAAGGGCATATTGAAGAAGGATCAGCCGAGTGGTTCTTGTGGGAGAACAACTCCATTTGGCTCCCTAACTTCACACACCATCAGGCTTCCAAGCAGCTCTCAAGGAAACTCAGTTTTCACACTCTATGTTTAGTGCCCTTTAAGTGCATTATCTAGGAATGAACCTGGTAGAGCATCCCACACAAACGAATGCTCCACATGCGGGTTTCACATGCCACCAACTCCACATTCACAGGCAACTTCAGCGCCACAGCCGCTTTCAGATAGCCCTCAATGCAAAGGCTCTAGACGCAAATATTGGTGTGAGAGCTAATTCAATCAAGGAAACACTGCATGTTGGTGAAGGGCATATTGAAGAAGGATCAGCCGAGTGGTTCTTGAGGGAGAACAACTCCATTTGGCTCACTAACTTCACACACCATCAGGCTTCCAAGCAGCTCTCAAGGAAACTCAGTTTTCACACTCTATGCTTAGTGCTATTTGTGTGGCTAGGACTGAAATGAAGCTTGGTCAGCAACCCACACAAACGAATGCTCCACATGCGGGTTTCACATGCCACCAACTCCACATTCACAGGCAACTTCAGCGCCACAGCCGTTTTCAGATAGCCCTCAATGCAAAGGCTCTAGACGCAAATATTGGTGTGAGAGCTAATTCAATCAAGGAAACACTGCATGTTGGTGAAGGGCATATTGAAGAAGGATCAGCCGAGTGGTTCTTGTGGGAGAACAACTCCATTTGGCTCACTAACTTCACACACCATCAGGCTTCCAAGCAGCTCTCAAGGAAACTCAGTTTTCACACTCTATGCTTAGTGCTCTTTGTGTGGCTAGGACTGAAATGAAGCTTGGTCAGCATCCCACACAAACGAATGCTCCACATGCGGGTTTCACATGCCACCAACTCCACATTCACAGGCAACTTCAGCGCCACAGCCGTTTTCAGATAGCCCTCAATGCAAAGGCTCTAGACGCAAATATTGGTGTGAGAGCTAATTCAATCTAGGAAACACTGCATGTTGGTGAAGGGCATATTGAAGAAGGATCAGCCGAGTGGTTCTTGTGGGAGAACAACTCCATTTGGCTCACTAACTTCACACACCATCAGGCTTCCAAGCAGCTCTCAAGGAAACTCAGTTTTCACACTCTATGTTTAGTGCCCTTTGAGTGCATTATCTAGGAATGAACCTGGTAGAGCATCCCACACAAACGAATGCTTCACATGCGGGTTTCACATGCCACCAACTCCACATTCACAGGCAACTTCAGCGCCACAGCCGCTTTCAGATAGCCCTCAATGCAAAGGCTCTAGACGCAAATATTGGTGTGAGAGCTAATTCAATCAAGGAAACACTACATGTTGGTGAAGGGCATATTGAAGAAGGATCAGCCGAGTGGTTCTTGTGGGAGAACAACTCCATTTGGCTCACTAACTTCACACACCATCAGGCTTCCAAGCAGCTCTCAAGGAAACTCAGTTTTCACACTCTATGCTTAGTGCCCTTTGAGTGCATTATCTAGGAATGAACCTGGTAGAGCATCCCACACAAACGAATGCTCCACATGTGGGTTTCACATGCCACCAACTCCACATTCACAGGCAACTTCAGCACCACAGCCGTTTTCAGATAGCCCTCAATGCAAAGGCTCTAGACGCAAATATTGGTGTGAGAGCTAATTCAATCAAGGAAACACTGAATGTTGGTGAAGGGCATATTGAAGAAGGATCAGCCGAGTGGTTCTTGTGGGAGAACAACTCCATTTGGCTCACTAACTTCACACACCATCAGGCTTCCAAGCAGCTCTCAAGGAAACTCAGTTTTCACACTCTATGCTTAGTGCCCTTTGTATGGCTAGGACTGAAATGAACCTGGTAGAGCATCCCACACAAACGAATGCTCCACATGCGGGTTTCACATGCCACCAACTCCACATTCACAGGCGACTTCAGCGCCACAGCCGTTTTCAGATAGCCCTCAATGCAAAGGCTCTAGACGCAAATATTGGTGTGAGAGCTAATTCAATCAAGGAAACACTGCATGTTGGTGAAGGGCATATTGAAGAAGGATCAGCCGAGTGGTTCTTGTGGGAGAACAACTCCATTTGGCTCACTAACTTCACACACCATCAGGCTTCCAAGCAGCTCTCAAGGAAACTCAGTTTTCACACTCTATGCTTAGTGCCCTATGAGTGCCTAGGACTGAAATGAAGCTTGGAGAGCATCCCACATAAACCAATGCTCCACATGCGGGTTTCACATGCCACCAACTCCACATTCACAGGCAACTTCAGCACAACAGCCGTTTTCAGATAGCCCTCAATGCAAAGGCTCTAGACGCAAATATTGGTGTGAGAGCTAATTCAATCAAGGAAACACTGCATGTTGGTGAAGGGCATATTGAAGAAGGATCAGCCGAGTGGTTCTTGTGGGAGAACAACTCCATTTGGCTCACTAACTTCACACACCATCAGGCTTCCAAGCAGCTCTCAAGGAAACTCAGTTTTCACACTCTATGCTTAGTGCCCTTTGAGTGCATTATCTAGGAATGAACCTGGTAGACCATCCCACACAAACGAATGCTCCACATGCGGGTTTCACATGCCACCAACTCCACATTCACAGGCAACTTCAGCGCCACAGCCGTTTTCAGATAGCCCTCAATGCAAAGGCTCTAGACGCAAATATTGGTGTGAGAGCTAATTCAATCAAGGAAACACTGCATGTTGGTGAAGGGCATATTGAAGAAGGATCAGCCGAGTGGTTCTTGTGGGAGAACAACTCCATTTGGCTCACTAACTTCACACACCATCAGGCTTCCAAGCAGCTCTCAAGGAAACTCAGGTTTCACACTCTATGCTTAGTGCCCTTTGAGTGCCTAGGACTGAAATGAACCTGGTAGAGCATCCCACACAAACGAATGCTCCACATGCGGGTTTCACATGCCACCAACTCCACATTCACAGGCAACTTCAGCGCCGCAGCCGTTTTCAGATAGCCCTCAATGCAAAGGCTCTAGACGCAAATATTGGTGTGAGAGCTAATTCAATCAAGGAAACACTGCATGTTGGTGAGGGGCATATTGAAGAAGGATCAGCCGAGTGGTTCTTGTGGGAGAACAACTCCATTTGGCTCACTAACTTCATACACCATCAGGCTTCCAAGCAGCTCTCAAGGAAACTCAGGTTTCACACTCTATGCTTAGTGCCCTTTGTGTGCCTAGGACTGAAATGAAGCTTGGTCAGCATCCCACACAAACGAATGCTGCACATGCGGGTTTCACATGCCACCAACTCCACATTCACAGGCAACTTCAGCGCCACAGCCGTTTTCAGATAGCCCTCAATGCAAAGGCTCTAGACGCAAATATTGGTGTGAGAGCTAATTCAATCAAGGAAAAACTGCATGCTGGTGAAGGGCATATTGAAGAAGGATCAGCCGAGTGTTTCTTGTGGGAGAACAACTCCATTTGGCTCACCAACTTCACACACCATCAGGCTTCCAAGCAGCTCTCAAGGAAACTCAGTTTTCACACTCTATGCTTAGTGCCCTTTGAGTGCCTAGGATTGAAATGAATCTGGGAGAGCATCCCACAGAAACGAATGCTCCACATGCGGGTTTCACATGCCACCAACTCCACATTCACAGGCAACTTCAGCGCCACAGCCATTTTCAGATAACCCTCAATGCAAAGGCTCTAGACGCAAATATTGGTGTGAGAGCTAATTCAATCAAGGAAACACTGCATGTTGGTGAAGGGCATATTGAAGAAGGATCAGCCGAGTGGTTCTTGTGGGAGAACAACTCCATTTGGCTCACTAACTTCACACACCATCAGGCTTCCAAGCAGCTCTCAAGGAAACTCAGTTTTCACACTCTATGCTTAGTGCCCTATGAGTGCCTAGGACTGAAATGAAGCTTGGAGAGCATCCCACATAAACCAATGCTCCACATGCGGGTTTCACATGCCACCAACTCCACATTCACAGGCAACTTCAGCACAACAGCCGTTTTCAGATAGCCCTCAATGCAAAGGCTCTAGACGCAAATATTGGTGTGAGAGCTAATTCAATCAAGGAAACACTGCATGTTGGTGAAGGGCATATTGAAGAAGGATCAGCCGAGTGGTTCTTGTGGGAGAACAACTCCATTTGGCTCACTAACTTCACACACCATCAGGCTTCCAAGCAGCTCTCAAGGAAACTCAGTTTTCACACTCTATGCTTAGTGCCCTTTGAGTGCATTATCTAGGAATGAACCTGGTAGAGCATCCCACACAAACGAATGCTCCACATGCGGGTTTCACATGCCACCAACTCCACATTCACAGGCAACTTCAGCGCCACAGGCGTTTTCAGATAGCCCTCAATGCAAAGGCTCTAGACGCAAATATTGGTGTGAGAGCTAATTCAATCAAGGAAACACTGCATGTTGGTGAAGGGCATATTGAAGAAGGATCAGCCGAGTGGTTCTTGTGGGAGAACAACTCCATTTGGCTCACTAACTTCACACACCATCAGGCTTCCAAGCAGCTCTCAAGGAAACTCAGTTTTCACACTCTATGCTTAGTGCCCTTTGAGTGCCTAGGACTGAAATGAAGCTTGGTCAGCATCCCACACAAACGAATGCTCCACATGCGGGTTTCACATGCCACCAACTCCACATTCACAGGCAACTTCAGCGCCACAGCCGTTTTCAGATAGCCCTCAATGCAAAGGCTCTAGACGCAAATATTGGTGTGAGAGCTAATTCAATCAAGGAAACACTGCATGTTGGTGAAGGGCATATTGAAGAAGGATCAGCCGAGTGGTTCTTGTGGGAGAACAACTCCATTTGGCTCACTAACTTCACACACCATCAGGCTTCCAAGCAGCTCTCAAGGAAACTCAGTTTTCACACTCTATGCTTAGTGCCCTTTGAGAGCATTATGTAGGAATGAACCTGGTAGAGCATCCCACACAAACGAATGCTCCACATGCGGGTTTCACATGCCACCAACTCCACATTCACAGGCAACTTCAGCGCCACAGCCGTTTTCAGATAGCCCTCAATGCAAAGGCTCTAGACGCAAATATTGGTGGGAGAGCTAATTCAATCAAGGAAACACTGCATGTTGGTGAAGGGCATATTGAAGAAGGATCAGCCGAGTGGTTCTTGTGGGAGAACAACTCCATTTGGCTCACTAACTTCACACACCATCAGGCTTCCAAGCAGCTCTCAAGGAAACTCAGTTTTCACACTCTATGCTTAGTGCCCTTTGAGTGCATTATCTAGGAATGAACCTGGTAGACCATCCCACACAAACGAATGCTCCACATGCGGGTTTCACATGCCACCAACTCCACATTCACAGGCAACTTCAGCGCCACAGCCGTTTTCAGATAGCCCTCAATGCAAAGGCTCTAGACGCAAATATTGGTGTGAGAGCTAATTCAATCAAGGAAACACTGCATGTTGGTGAAGGGCATATTGAAGAAGGATCAGCCGAGTGGTTCTTGTGGGAGAACAACTCCATTTGGCTCACTAACTTCACACACCATCAGGCTTCCAAGCAGCTCTCAAGGAAACTCAGGTTTCACACTCTATGCTTAGTGCCCTTTGAGTGCCTAGGACTGAAATGAACCTGGTAGAGCATCCCACACAAACGAATGCTCCACATGCGGGTTTCACATGCCACCAACTCCACATTCACAGGCAACTTCAGCGCCACAGCCGTTTTCAGATAGCCCTCAATGCAAAGGCTCTAGACGCAAATATTGGTGTGAGAGCTAATTCAATCAAGGAAACACTGCATGCTGGTGAAGGGCATATTGAAGAAGGATCAGCCGAGTGGTTCTTGTGGGAGAACAACTCCATTTGGCTCACTAACTTCACACACCATCAGGCTTCCAAGCAGCTCTCAAGGAAACTCAGTTTTCACACTCTATGCTTAGTGCCCTATGAGTGCCTAGGACTGAAATGAAGCTTGGAGAGCATCCCACATAAACGAATGCTGCACATGCGGGTTTCACATGCCACCAACTCCACATTCACAGGCAACTTCAGCGCCACAGCCGTTTTCAGATAGCCCTCAATGCAAAGGCTCTAGACGCAAATATTGGTGTGAGAGCTAATTCAATCAAGGAAACACTGCATGTTGGTGAAGGGCATATTGAAGAAGGATCAGCCGAGTGGTTCTTGTGGGAGAACAACTCCATTTGGCTCACTAACTTCACACACCATCAGGCTTCCAAGCAGCTCTCAAGGAAACTCAGGTTTCACACTCTATGCTTAGTGCCCTTTGAGTGCCTAGGACTGAAATGAACCTGGTAGAGCATCCCACACAAACGAATGCTCCACATGCGGGTTTCACATGCCACCAACTCCACATTCACAGGCAACTTCAGCGCCACAGCCGTTTTCAGATAGCCCTCAATGCAAAGGCTCTAGACGCAAATATTGGTGTGAGAGCTAATTCAATCAAAGAAACACTTCATGTTGGTGAAGGGCATATTGAAGAAGGATCAGCCGAGTGGTTCTTGTGGGAGAACAACTCCATTTGGCTCACTAACTTCACACACCATCAGGCTTCCAAGCAGCTCTCAAGGAAACTCAGGTTTCACACTCTATGCTTAGTGCCCTTTGAGTGCCTAGGACTGAAATGAACCTGGTAGAGCATCCCACACAAACGAATGCTCCACATGCGGGTTTCACATGCCACCAACTCCACATTCACAGGCAACTTCAGCGCCACAGCCGTTTTCAGATAGCCCTCAATGCAAAGGCTCTAGACGCAAATATTGGTGTGAGAGCTAATTCAATCAAGGAAACACTGCATGCTGGTGAAGGGCATATTGAAGAAGGATCAGCCGAGTGGTTCTTGTGGGAGAACAACTCCATTTGGCTCACTAACTTCACACACCATCAGGCTTCCAAGCAGCTCTCAAGGAAACTCAGTTTTCACACTCTATGCTTAGTGCCCTATGAGTGCCTAGGACTGAAATGAAGCTTGGAGAGCATCCCACATAAACGAATGCTGCACATGCGGGTTTCACATGCCACCAACTCCACATTCACAGGCAACTTCAGCGCCACAGCCGTTTTCAGATAGCCCTCAATGCAAAGGCTCTAGACGCAAATATTGGTGTGAGAGCTAATTCAATCAAGGAAACACTGCATGTTGGTGAAGGGCATATTGAAGAAGGATCAGCCGAGTGGTTCTTGTGGGAGAACAACTCCATTTGGCTCACTAACTTCACACACCATCAGGCTTCCAAGCAGCTCTCAAGGAAACTCAGTTTTCACACTCTATGCTTAGTGCCCTTTGAGAGCATTATGTAGGAATGAACCTGGTAGAGCATCCCACACAAACGAATGCTCCACATGCGGGTTTCACATGCCACCAACTCCACATTCACAGGCAACTTCAGCGCCACAGCCGTTTTCAGATAGCCCTCAATGCAAAGGCTCTAGACGCAAATATTGGTGTGAGAGCTAATTCAATCAAGGAAACACTGCATGTTGGTGAAGGGCATATTGAAGAAGGATCAGCCGAGTGGTTCTTGTGGGAGAACAACTCCATTTGGCTCACTAACTTCACACACCATCAGGCTTCCAAGCAGCTCTCAAGGAAACTCAGGTTTCACACTCTATGCTTAGTGCCCTTTGAGTGCCTAGGACTGAAATGAACCTGGTAGAGCATCCCACACAAACGAATGCTCCACATGCGGGTTTCACATGCCACCAACTCCACATTCACAGGCAACTTCAGCGCCACAGCCGTTTTCAGATAGCCCTCAATGCAAAGGCTCTAGACGCAAATATTGGTGTGAGAGCTAATTCAATCAAAGAAACACTTCATGTTGGTGAAGGGCATATTGAAGAAGGATCAGCCGAGTGGTTCTTGTGGGAGAACAACTCCATTTGGCTCACTAACTTCACACACCATCAGGCTTCCAAGCAGCTCTCAAGGAAACTCAGGTTTCACACTCTATGCTTAGTGCCCTTTGTGTGCCTAGGACTGAAATGAAGCTTGGTAGAGCATCCCACACAAACGAATGCTCCACATGCGGGTTTCACATGCCACCAACTCCACATTCACAGGCAACTTCAGCGCCACAGCCGTTTTCAGATAGCCCTCAATGCAAAGGCTCTAGACGCAAATATTGGTGTGAGAGCTAATTCAATCAAGGAAACACTGCATGCTGGTGAAGGGCATATTGAAGAAGGATCAGCCGAGTGGTTCTTGTGGGAGAACAACTCCATTTGGCTCACTAACTTCACACACCATCAGGCTTCCAAGCAGCTCTCAAGGAAACTCAGTTTTCACACTCTATGCTTAGTGCCCTATGAGTGCCTAGGACTGAAATGAAGCTTGGAGAGCATCCCACATAAACGAATGCTGCACATGCGGGTTTCACATGCCACCAACTCCACATTCACAGGCAACTTCAGCGCCACAGCCGTTTTCAGATAGCCCTCAATGCAAAGGCTCTAGACGCAAATATTGGTGTGAGAGCTAATTCAATCAAGGAAACACTGCATGTTGGTGAAGGGCATATTGAAGAAGGATCAGCCGAGTGGTTCTTGTGGGAGAACAACTCCATTTGGCTCACTAACTTCACACACCATCAGGCTTCCAAGCAGCTCTCAAGGAAACTCAGTTTTCACACTCTATGCTTAGTGCCCTTTGAGAGCATTATGTAGGAATGAACCTGGTAGAGCATCCCACACAAACGAATGCTCCACATGCGGGTTTCACATGCCACCAACTCCACATTCACAGGCAACTTCAGCGCCACAGCCGTTTTCAGATAGCCCTCAATGCAAAGGCTCTAGACGCAAATATTGGTGTGAGAGCTAATTCAATCAAGGAAACACTGCATGTTGGTGAAGGGCATATTGAAGAAGGATCAGCCGAGTGGTTCTTGTGGGAGAACAACTCCATTTGGCTCACTAACTTCACACACCATCAGGCTTCCAAGCAGCTCTCAAGGAAACTCAGGTTTCACACTCTATGCTTAGTGCCCTTTGAGTGCCTAGGACTGAAATGAACCTGGTAGAGCATCCCACACAAACGAATGCTCCACATGCGGGTTTCACATGCCACCAACTCCACATTCACAGGCAACTTCAGCGCCACAGCCGTTTTCAGATAGCCCTCAATGCAAAGGCTCTAGACGCAAATATTGGTGTGAGAGCTAATTCAATCAAAGAAACACTTCATGTTGGTGAAGGGCATATTGAAGAAGGATCAGCCGAGTGGTTCTTGTGGGAGAACAACTCCATTTGGCTCACTAACTTCACACACCATCAGGCTTCCAAGCAGCTCTCAAGGAAACTCAGGTTTCACACTCTATGCTTAGTGCCCTTTGTGTGCCTAGGACTGAAATGAAGCTTGGTAGAGCATCCCACACAAACGAATGCTCCACATGCGGGTTTCACATGCCACCAACTCCACATTCACAGGCAACTTCAGCGCCACAGCCGTTTTCAGATAGCCCTCAATGCAAAGGCTCTAGACGCAAATATTGGTGTGAGAGCTAATTCAATCAAGGAAACACTGCATGCTGGTGAAGGGCATATTGAAGAAGGATCAGCCGAGTGGTTCTTGTGGGAGAACAACTCCATTTGGCTCACTAACTTCACACACCATCAGGCTTCCAAGCAGCTCTCAAGGAAACTCAGTTTTCACAGTCTATGCTTAGTGCTATTTGTGTGGCTAGGACTGAAATGAAGCTTGGTCAGCAACCCACATAAACGAATGCTCCACATGCGGGTTTCACATGCCACCAACTCCACATTCACAGGCAACTTCAGCGCCACAGCCGTTTTCAGATAGCCCTCAATGCAAAGGCTCTAGACGCAAATATTGGTGTGAGAGCTATTCAATCAAGGAAACACTGCATGTTGGTGAAGGGCATATTGAAGAAGGATCAGCCGAGTGGTTCTTGTGGGAGAACAACTCCATTTGGCTCACTAACTTCACACACCATCAGGCTTCCAAGCAGCTCTCAAGGAAACTCAGTTTTCACACTCTATGCTTAGTGCCCTTTGAGTGCATTATCTAGGAATGAACCTGGTAGAGCATCCCACACAAACGAATGCTCCACATGCGGGTTTCACATGCCACCAACTCCACATTCACAGGCAACTTCAGCGCCACAGCCGTTTTCAGATAGCCCTCAATGCAAAGGCTCTAGACGCAAATATTGGGTGTGAGAGCTAATTCAATCAAGGAAACACTGCATGTTGTGAAGGGCATATTGAAGAAGGATCAGCCGAGTGGTTCTTGTGGAGAACAACTCCATTTGGCTCACTAACTTCACACACCATCAGGCTTCCAAGCAGCTCTCAAGGAAACTCAGGTTTCACACTCTATGCTTAGTGCCCTTTGAGTGCCTAGGACTGAAATGAACCTGTAGAGCATCCCACACAAACGAATGCTCCACATGCGGGTTTCACATGCCACCAACTCCACATTCACAGGCAACTTCAGCGCCACAGCCGTTTTCAGATAGCCCTCAATGCAAAGGCTCTAGACGCAAATATTGGTGTGAGAGCTAATTCAATCAAGGAAACACTGCATGTTGGTGAGGGGGCATATTGAAGAAGGATCAGCCGAGTGGTTCTTGTGGAGAACAACTCCATTTGCTCACTAACTTCATACACCATCAGGCTTCCAAGCAGCTCTCAAGGAAACTCAGGTTTCACACTCTATGCTTAGTGCCCTTTGTGTGCCTAGGACTGAAATGAAGCTTGGTCAGCATCAACACAACGAATGCTGCACATGCGGGTTTCACATGCCACCAACTCCACATTCACAGGCACCTTCAGCGCCACAGCCGTTTTCAGATAGCCCTCAATGCAAAGGCTCTAGACGCAAATATTGGTGTGAGAGCTAATTCAATCAAGGAAAAACTGCATGCTGGTGAAGGGCATATTGAAGAAGGATCAGCCGAGTGTTTCTTGTGGGAGAACAACTCCATTTGGCTCACCAACTTCACACACCATCAGGCTTCCAAGCAGCTCTCAAGGAAACTCAGTTTTCACACTCTATGCTTAGTGCCCTTTGAGTGCCTAGGATTGAAATGAATCTGGGAGAGCATCCCACAGAAACGAATGCTCCACATGCGGGTTTCACATGCCACCAACTCCACATTCACAGGCAACTTCAGCGCCACAGCCATTTTCAGATAACCCTCAATGCAAAGGCTCTAGACGCAAATATTGGTGTGAGAGCTAATTCAATCAAGGAAACACTGCATGTTGGTGAAGGGCATATTGAAGAAGGATCAGCCGAGTGGTTCTTGTGGGAGAACAACTCCATTTGGCTCACTAACTTCACACACCATCAGGCTTCCAAGCAGCTCTCAAGGAAACTCAGTTTTCACACTCTATGCTTAGTGCCCTTTGAGTGCATTATCTAGGAATGAACCTGGTAGAGCATCCCACACAAACGAATGCTCCACATGCGGGTTTCACATGCCACCAACTCCACATTCACAGGCAACTTCAGCGCCACAGCCGTTTTCAGATAGCCCTCAATGCAAAGGCTCTAGACGCAAATATTGGTGTGAGAGCTAATTCAATCAAGGAAACACTGCATGTTGGTGAAGGGCATATTGAAGAAGGATCAGCCGAGTGGTTCTTGTGGGAGAACAACTCCATTTGGCTCACTAACTTCACACACCATCAGGCTTCCAAGCAGCTCTCAAGGAAACTCAGTTTTCACACTCTATGCTTAGTGCCCTTTGAGTGCCTAGGACTGAAATGAAGCTTGGTCAGCATCCCACACAAACGAATGCTCCACATGCGGGTTTCACATGCCACCAACTCCACATTCACAGGCAACTTCAGCGCCACAGCCGTTTTCAGATAGCCCTCAATGCAAAGGCTCTAGACGCAAATATTGGTGTGAGAGCTAATTCAATCAAGGAAACACTGCATGTTGGTGAAGGGCATATTGAAGAAGGATCAGCCGAGTGGTTCTTGTGGGAGAACAACTCCATTTGGCTCACTAACTTCACACACCATCAGGCTTCCAAGCAGCTCTCAAGGAAACTCAGGTTTCACACTCTATGCTTAGTGCCCTTTGAGTGCCTAGGACTGAAATGAACCTGGTAGAGCATCCCACACAAACGAATGCTCCACATGCGGGTTTCACATGCCACCAACTCCACATTCACAGGCAACTTCAGCGCCCACAGCCGTTTTCAGATAGCCCTCATGCAAAGGCTCTAGACGCAAATATTGGTGTGAGAGCTAATTCAATCAAAGAAACACTTCATGTTGGGTGAAGGGCATATTGAAGAAGGATCAGCCGAGTGGTTCTTTGTGGGGAGAACAACTCCATTTGGCTCACTAACTTCACACACCATCAGGCTTCCAAGCAGCTCTCAAGGAAACTCAGGTTTCACACTCTATGCTTAGTGCCCTTTGTGTGCCTAGGACTGAAATGAAGCTTGGTCAGCATCCCACACAAACGAATGCTCCACATGCGGGTTTCACATGCCACCAACTCCACATTCACAGCAACTTCAGCGCCACAGCCGTTTTCAGATAGCCCTCAATGCAAAGGCTCTAGACGCAAATATTGGTGTGAGAGCTAATTCAATCAAGGAAACACTGCATGTTGGTGAAGGGCATATTGAAGAAGGATCAGCCGAGTGGTTCTGTGGGGAGAACAACTCCATTTGGCTCACTAACTTCACACACCATCAGGCTTCCAAGCAGCTCTCAAGGAAACTCAGTTTTCACACTCTATGCTTAGTGCCCTTTGAGTGCCTAGGACTGAAATGAAGCTTGGTCAGCATCCCACACAAACGAATGCTCCACATGCGGGTTTCACATGCCACCAACTCCACATTCACAGGCAACTTCAGCGCCACAGCCGTTTTCAGATAGCCCTCAATGCAAAGGCTCTAGACGCAAATATTGGTGTGAGAGCTAATTCAATCAAGGAAACACTGCATGTTGCTGAAGGGCATATTGAAGAAGGATCAGCCGAGTGGTTCTTGTGGGAGAACAACTCCATTTGGCTCACTAACTTCACACACCATCAGGCTTCCAAGCAGCTCTCAAGGAAACTCAGTTTTCACACTCCTATGCTTAGTGCCCTTTGAGAGCATTATGTAGGAATGAACCTGGTAGAGCATCACCACACAAACGAATGCTCCACATGCGGGTTTCACATGCCACCAACTCCACATTCACAGGCAACTTCAGCGCCACAGCCGTTTTTCAGATAGCCCTCAATGCAAAGGCTCTAGACGCAAATATTGGTGGGAGAGCTAATTCAATCAAGGAAACACTGCATGTTGGTGAAGGGCATATTGAAGAAGGATCAGCCGAGTGGTTCGTTGTGGGAGAACAGACTCCATTTGGCTCACTAACTTCACACACCATCAGGCTTCCAAGCAGCTCTCAAGGAAACTCAGTTTTCACACTCTATGCTTAGTGCCCTTTGAGTGCATTGATCTAGGAATGAACCTGGTAGACCATCCCACACAAACGAATGCTCCACATGCGGGTTTCACATGCCACCAACTCCACATTCACAGGCAACTTCAGCGCCACAGCCGTTTTCAGATAGCCCTCAATGCAAAGGCTCTAGACGCAAATATTGGTGTGAGAGCTAATTCAATCAAGGAAACACTGCATGTTGGTGAAGGGCATATTGAAGAAGGATCAGCCGAGTGGTTCTTGTGGGAGAACAACTCCATTTGGCTCACTAACTTCACACACCATCAGGCTTCCAAGCAGCTCTCAAGGAAACTCAGGTTTCACACTCTATGCTTAGTGCCCTTTGAGTGCCTAGGACTGAAATGAACCTGGTAGAGCATCCACACAAACGAATGCTCCACATGCGGGTTTCACATGCCACCCACTCCACATTCACAGGCAACTTCAGCGCCACAGCCGTTTTCAGATAGCCTCAATGCAAAGGCTCTAGACGCCAAATATTGGTGTGAGAGCTAATTCAATCAAAGAAACACTTCATGTTGGTGAAGGGCATATTGAAGAAGGATCAGCCGAGTGGTTCTTGTGGGAGAACAACTCCATTTGGGCTCACTAACTTCACACCACCATCAGGCTTCCAAGCAGCTCTCAAGGAACTCAGGTTTCACACTCTATGCTTAGTGCCCTTTGTGTGCCTAGGACTGAAATGAAGCTTGTTCAGCATCCCACACAAACGAATGCTCCACATGCGGGTTTCACATGCCGACCAACTCCACATTCACAGGCAACTTCAGCGCCACAGCCGTTTCAGATAGCCCTCAATGCAAAGGCTCTAGACGCAAATATTGGTGTGAGAGCTAATTCAATCAAGGAAACACTGCATGCTGGTGAAGGGCATATTGAAGAAGGATCAGCCGAGTGGTTCTTGTGGGAGAACAACTCCATTTGGCTCACTAACTTCACACACCATCAGGCTTCCAAGCAGCTCTCAAGGAAACTCAGTTTTCACACTCTATGCTTAGTGCCCTATGAGTGCCTAGGACTGAAATGAAGCTTGGAGAGCATCCCACATAAACGAATGCTGCACATGCGGGTTTCACATGCCACCAACTCACATTCACAGGCAACTTCAGCGCCACAGCCGTTTTCAGATAGCCCTCAATGCAAGGCTCTAGACGCAAATATTGGTGTGAGAGCTAATTCAATCAAGGAAACACTGCATGTTGGTGAAGGGCATATTGAAGAAGGATCAGCCGAGTGGTTCTTGTGGGAGAACAAC
Source organism: Ochotona princeps (assembly GCF_030435755.1). NCBI lineage: Eukaryota > Metazoa > Chordata > Mammalia > Lagomorpha > Ochotonidae > Ochotona > Ochotona princeps. The sequence goes on from NW_026698128.1 coordinate 46,213, forward strand.
TCCATTTGGCTCACTAACTTCACACACCATCAGGCTTCCAAGCAGCTCTCAAGGAAACTCAGGTTTCACACTCTATGCTTAGTGCCCTTTGAGTGCCTAGGACTGAAATGAACCTGGTAGAGCATCCCACACAAACGAATGCTCCACATGCGGGTTTCACATGCCACCAACTCCACATTCACAGGCAACTTCAGTGCCACAGCCGTTTTCAGATAGCCCTCAATGCAAAGGCTCTAGACGCAAATATTGGTGTGAGAGCTAATTCAATCAAGAAACACTGCATGTTGGTGAAGGGCATATTGAAGAAGGATCAGCCGAGTGGTTCTTGTGGGAGAACCACTCCATTTGGGCTCACTAACTTCACACACCATCAGGCTTCCAAGCAGCTCTCAAGGAAACTCAGTTTTCACACTCTATGCTTAGTGCCCTTTGAGTGCATTATCTAGGAATGAACCTGGTAGACCATCCCACACAAACGAATGCTCCACATGCGGGTTTCACATGGCACCAACTCCACATTCACAGGAAACTTCAGCGCCACAGCCGTGTTTTCAGATAGCCCTCATGCAAAGGCTCTAGACGCAAATATTGGTGTGAGAGCTAATTCAATCAAGGAACACTGCATGTTGGTGAAGGGCATATTGAAGAAGGATCAGCCGAGTGGTTCTTGTGGGAGAACAACTCCATTTGGCTCACTAACTTCACACACCATCAGGCTTCCAAGCAGCTCTCAAGGAAACTCAGTTTTCACACTCTATGCTTAGTGCCCTTTGAGTGCATTATCTAGGAATGAACCTGGTAGACCATCCCACACAACGAATGCTCCACATGCGGGTTTCACATGCCACCAACTCACATTCACAGGCAACTTCAGCGCCACAGCCGTTTTCAGATAGCCCTCAATGCAAAGGCTCTAGACGCAAATATTGGTGTGAGAGCTAATTCAATCAAGGAACACTGCATGTTGGTGAAGGGCATATTGAAGAAGGATCAGCCGAGTGGTTCTTGTGGGAGAACAACTCCATTTGGCTCACTAACTTCACACACCATCAGGCTTCCAAGCAGCTCTCAGGAAGGACTCAGGTTTCACACTCTATGCTTAGTGCCCTTTGAGTGCCTAGGACTGAAATGAACCTGGTAGAGCATCCCACACAAACGAATGCTCCACATGCGGGTTTCACATGCCACCAACTCCACATTCACAGGCAACTTCAGTGCACAGCCGTTTTCAGATAGCCCTCAATGCAAGGCTCTAGACGCAAATATTGGTGTGAGAGCTAATTCAATCAAAGAAACACTTCATGTTGGTGAAGGGCATATTGAAGAAGGATCAGCCGAGTGGTTCTTGTGGGAGAACTACTCCATTTGGGCTCACTAACTTCACACACCATCAGGCTTCCAAGCAGCTCTCAAGGAAACTCAGGTTTCACACTCTATGCTTAGTGCCCTTTGTGTGCCTAGGACTGAAATGAAGCTTGGTCAGCATCCCACACAAACGAATGCTCCACATGCGGGTTTCACATGCCACCAACTCCACATTCACAGGCAACTTCAGCGCCACAGCCGTTTTCAGATAGCCCTCAATGCAAAGGCTCTAGACGCAAATATTGGTGTGAGAGCTAATTCAATCAAGGAAACACTGCATGCTGGTGAAGGGCATATTGAAGAAGGATCAGCCGAGTGGTTCTTGTGGGGAGAACAACCTCCATTTGGCTCACTAACTTCACACACCATCAGGCTTCCAGCAGCTCTCAAGGAAACTCAGTTTTCACACTCTATGCTTAGTGCCCTATGAGTGCCTAGGACTGAAATGAAGCTTGGAGAGCATCCCACATAAACGAATGCTGCACATGCGGGGTTTCACATGCCACCAACTCCACATTCACAGGCAACTTCAGCGCCACAGCCGTTTTCAGATAGCCCTCAATGCAAAGGGCTCTAGACGCAAATATTGGTGTGAGAGCTAATTCAATCAAGGAAACACTGCATGTTGGTGAAGGGCATATTGAAGAAGGATCAGCCGAGTGGTTCTTGTGGGAGAACAACTCCATTTGGCTCACTAACTTCACACACCATCAGGCTTCCAAGGCAGCTCTCAAGGAAAACTCAGGTTTCACACTCTATGGCTTAGTGCCCTTGAGTGCCTAGGACTGAAATGAACCTGGTAGAGCATCCCACACAAACGAATGCTCCACATGCGGGTTTCACATGCCACCAACTCCACATTCACAGGCAACTTCAGTGCCACAGCCGTTTTCAGATAGCCCTCAATGCAAAGGCTCTAGACGCAAATATTGGTGTGAGAGCTAATTCAATCAAAGAAACACTTCATGTTGGTGAAGGGCATATTGAAGAAGGATCAGCCGAGTGGTTCTTGTGGGAGAACAACTCCATTTGGCTCACTAACTTCACACACCATCAGGCTTCCAAGCAGCTCTCAAGGAAACTCAGTTTTCACACTCTATGCTTAGTGCCCTTTGAGTGCATTATCTAGGAATGAACCTGGTAGACCATCCCACACAAACGAATGCTCCACATGCGGGTTTCACATGGCACCAACTCCACATTCACAGGAAACTTCAGCGCCACAGCCGTTGTTTTCAGATAGCCCTCAATGCAAAGGCTCTAGACGCAAATATTGGTGTGAGAGCTAATTCAATCAAGGAAACACTGCATGTTGGTGAAGGGCATATTGAAGAAGGATCAGCCGAGTGGTTCTTGTGGGAGAACAACTCCATTTGGCTCACTAACTTCACACACCATCAGGCTTCCAAGCAGCTCTCAAGGAAACTCAGTTTTCACACTCTATGCTTAGTGCCCTTTGAGTGCATTATCTAGGAATGAACCTGGTAGACCATCCCACACAAACGAATGCTCCACATGCGGGTTTCACATGGCACCAACTCCACATTCACAGGAAACTTCAGCGCCACAGCCGTTGTTTTCAGATAGCCCTCAATGCAAAGGCTCTAGACGCAAATATTGGTGTGAGAGCTAATTCAATCAAGGAAACACTGCATGTTGGTGAAGGGCATATTGAAGAAGGATCAGCCGAGTGGTTCTTGTGGGAGAACAACTCCATTTGGCTCACTAACTTCACACACCATCAGGCTTCCAAGCAGCTCTCAAGGAAACTCAGTTTTCACACTCTATGCTTAGTGCCCTTTGTGCGCCTAGGACTGAAATGAAGCTTGGACAGCATCCCACACAAACGAATGCTCCACATGCGGGTTTCACATGCCACCAACTCCACATTCACAGGCAACTTCAGCGCCACAGCCGTTTTCAGATAGCCCTCAATGCAAAGGCTCTAGACGCAAATATTGGTGTGAGAGCTAATTCAATCAAGGAAACACTGCATGTTGGTGAAGGGCATATTGAAGAAGGATCAGCCGAGTGGTTCTTGTGGGAGAACAACTCCATTTGGCTCACTAACTTCACACACCATCAGGCTTCCAAGCAGCTCTCAAGGAAACTCAGGTTGCACACTCTATGCTTAGTGCTCTTTGTGTGCCTAGGACTGAAATGAAGCTTGGTGAGCATCCCACACAAACGAATGCTCCACATGCGGGTTTCACATGCCACCAACTCCACATTCACAGGCAACTTCAGCGCCACAGCCGTTTTCAGATAGCCCTCAATGCAAAGGCTCTAGACGCAAATATTGGTGTGAGAGCTAATTCAATCAAGGAAACACTGCATGTTGGTGAAGGGCATATTGAAGAAGGATCAGCCGAGTGGTTCTTGTGGGAGAACAACTCCATTTGGCTCACCAACTTCACACACCATCAGGCTTCCAAGCAGCTCTCAAGGAAACTCAGTTTTCACACTCTATGCTTAGTGCCCTTTGTGCTCCTAGGACTGAAAGGAAGCTTGGTCAGCATCCCACACAAACGAATGCTCCACATGCGGGTTTCACATGCCACCAACTCCACATTCACAGGCAACTTCAGCGCCACAGCCGTTTTCAGATAGCCCTCAATGCAAAGGCTCTAGACGCAAATATTGGTGTGAGAGCTAATTCAATCAAGGAAACACTGCATGTTGGTGAAGGGCATATTGAAGAAGGATCAGCCGAGTGGTTCTTGTGGGAGAACAACTCCATTTGGCTCACTAACTTCACACACCATCAGGCTTCCAAGCAGCTCTCAAGGAAACTCAGTTTTCACACTCTATGCTTAGTGCCCTTTGAGTGCATTATCTAGGAATGAACCTGGTAGAGCATCCCACACAAACGAATGCTCCACATGCGGGTTTCACATGCCACCAACTCCACATTCACAGGCAACTTCAGCGCCACAGCCGTTTTCAGATAGCCCTCAATGCAAAGGCTCTAGACGCAAATATTGGTGTGAGAGCTAATTCAATCAAGGAAACACTGCATGTTGGTGAAGGGCATATTGAAGAAGGATCAGCCGAGTGGTTCTTGTGGGAGAACAACTCCATTTGGCTCCCTAACTTCACACACCATCAGGCTTCCAAGCAGCTCTCAAGGAAACTCAGTTTTCACACTCTATGCTTAGTGCTCTTTGTGTGGCTAGGACTGAAATGAAGCTTGGTCAGCATCCCACACAAACGAATGCTCCACATGCGGGTTTCACATGCCACCAACTCCACATTCACAGGCAACTTCAGCGCCACAGCCGTTTTCAGATAGCCCTCAATGCAAAGGCTCTAGACGCTAATATTGGTGTGAGAGCTAATTCAATCAAGGAAACACTGCATGTTGGTGAAGGGCATATTGAAGAAGGATCAGCCGAGTGGTTCTTGTGGGAGAACAACTCCATTTGGCTCACTAACTTCAGACACCATCAGGCATCCAAGCAGCTCTCAAGGAAACTCAGTTTTCACACTCTATGCTTAGTGCCCTTTGAGTGCATTATCTAGGAATGAACCTGGTAGAGCATCCCACACAAACGAATGCTCCACATGCGGGTTTCACATGCCACCAACTCCACATTCACAGTCAACTTCAGCGCCACAGCCGTTTTCAGATAGCCCACATTGCAAAGGCTCTAGACGCAAATATTGGTGTGAGAGCTAATTCAATCAAGGAAACACTGCATGTTGGTGAAGGGCATATTGAAGAAGGATCAGCCGAGTGGTTCTTGTGGGAGAACAACTCCATTTGGCTCACTAACTTCACACACCATCAGGCTTCCAAGCAGCTCTCAAGGAAACTCAGTTTTCACACTCTATGCTTAGTGCCCTTTGTATGGCTAGGACTGAAATGAACCTGGTAGAGCATCCCACACAAACGAATGCTCCACATGCGGGTTTCACATGCCACCAACTCCACATTCACAGGCAACTTCAGCGCCACAGCCGTTTTCAGATAGCCCTCAATGCAAAGGCTCTAGACGCAAATATTGGTGTGAGAGCTAATTCAATCAAGGAAACACTGCATGTTGGTCAAGGGCATATTGAAGAAGGATCAGCCGAGTGGTTCTTGTGGGAGAACAACTCCATTTGGCTCACTAACTTCACACACCATCAGGCTTCCAAGCAGCTCTCAAGGAAACTCAGTTTTCACACTCTATGCTTAGTGCTCTTTGTGTGGCTAGGACTGAAATGAACCTGGTAGAGCATCCCACACAAACGAATGCTCCACATGCGGGTTTCACATGCCACCAACTCCACATTCACAGGCAACTTCAGCGCCACAGCCGTTTTCAGATAGCCCTCAATGCAAAGGCTCTAGACGCAAATATTGGTGTGAGAGCTAATTCAATCAAGGAAACACTGCATGTTGGTCAAGGGCATATTGAAGAAGGATCAGCCGAGTGGTTCTTGTGGGAGAACAACTCCATTTGGCTCCCTAACTTCACACACCATCAGGCTTCCAAGCAGCTCTCAAGGAAACTCAGTTTTCACACTCTATGTTTAGTGCCCTTTAAGTGCATTATCTAGGAATGAACCTGGTAGAGCATCCCACACAAACGAATGCTCCACATGCGGGTTTCACATGCCACCAACTCCACATTCACAGGCAACTTCAGCGCCACAGCCGCTTTCAGATAGCCCTCAATGCAAAGGCTCTAGACGCAAATATTGGTGTGAGAGCTAATTCAATCAAGGAAACACTGCATGTTGGTGAAGGGCATATTGAAGAAGGATCAGCCGAGTGGTTCTTGAGGGAGAACAACTCCATTTGGCTCACTAACTTCACACACCATCAGGCTTCCAAGCAGCTCTCAAGGAAACTCAGTTTTCACACTCTATGCTTAGTGCTATTTGTGTGGCTAGGACTGAAATGAAGCTTGGTCAGCAACCCACACAAACGAATGCTCCACATGCGGGTTTCACATGCCACCAACTCCACATTCACAGGCAACTTCAGCGCCACAGCCGTTTTCAGATAGCCCTCAATGCAAAGGCTCTAGACGCAAATATTGGTGTGAGAGCTAATTCAATCAAGGAAACACTGCATGTTGGTGAAGGGCATATTGAAGAAGGATCAGCCGAGTGGTTCTTGTGGGAGAACAACTCCATTTGGCTCACTAACTTCACACACCATCAGGCTTCCAAGCAGCTCTCAAGGAAACTCAGTTTTCACACTCTATGCTTAGTGCTCTTTGTGTGGCTAGGACTGAAATGAAGCTTGGTCAGCATCCCACACAAACGAATGCTCCACATGCGGGTTTCACATGCCACCAACTCCACATTCACAGGCAACTTCAGCGCCACAGCCGTTTTCAGATAGCCCTCAATGCAAAGGCTCTAGACGCAAATATTGGTGTGAGAGCTAATTCAATCAAGGAAACACTGCATGTTGGTGAAGGGCATATTGAAGAAGGATCAGCCGAGTGGTTCTTGTGGGAGAACAACTCCATTTGGCTCACTAACTTCACACACCATCAGGCTTCCAAGCAGCTCTCAAGGAAACTCAGTTTTCACACTCTATGTTTAGTGCCCTTTGAGTGCATTATCTAGGAATGAACCTGGTAGAGCATCCCACACAAACGAATGCTTCACATGCGGGTTTCACATGCCACCAACTCCACATTCACAGGCAACTTCAGCGCCACAGCCGCTTTCAGATAGCCCTCAATGCAAAGGCTCTAGACGCAAATATTGGTGTGAGAGCTAATTCAATCAAGGAAACACTACATGTTGGTGAAGGGCATATTGAAGAAGGATCAGCCGAGTGGTTCTTGTGGGAGAACAACTCCATTTGGCTCACTAACTTCACACACCATCAGGCTTCCAAGCAGCTCTCAAGGAAACTCAGTTTTCACACTCTATGCTTAGTGCCCTTTGAGTGCATTATCTAGGAATGAACCTGGTAGAGCATCCCACACAAACGAATGCTCCACATGTGGGTTTCACATGCCACCAACTCCACATTCACAGGCAACTTCAGCGCCACAGCCGTTTTCAGATAGCCCTCAATGCAAAGGCTCTAGACGCAAATATTGGTGTGAGAGCTAATTCAATCAAGGAAACACTGAATGTTGGTGAAGGGCATATTGAAGAAGGATCAGCCGAGTGGTTCTTGTGGGAGAACAACTCCATTTGGCTCACTAACTTCACACACCATCAGGCTTCCAAGCAGCTCTCAAGGAAACTCAGTTTTCACACTCTATGCTTAGTGCCCTTTGTATGGCTAGGACTGAAATGAACCTGGTAGAGCATCCCACACAAACGAATGCTCCACATGCGGGTTTCACATGCCACCAACTCCACATTCACAGGCGACTTCAGCGCCACAGCCGTTTTCAGATAGCCCTCAATGCAAAGGCTCTAGACGCAAATATTGGTGTGAGAGCTAATTCAATCAAGGAAACACTGCATGTTGGTGAAGGGCATATTGATGAAGGATTAGCTGAGTGGTTCTTGTGGGAGAACAACTCCATTTGGCTCACTAACTTCACACACCATCAGGCTTCCAAGCAGCTCTCAAGGAAACTCAGTTTTCACACTCTATGCTTAGTGCCCTTTGAGTGCATTATCTAGGAATGAACCTGGTAGAGCATCCCACACAAACGAATGCTCCACATGCGGGTTTCACATGCCACCAACTCCACATTCACAGGCAACTTCAGCGCCACAGCCGTTTTCAGATAGCCCTCAATGCAAAGGCTCTAGACGCAAATATTGGTGTGAGAGCTAATTCAATCAAGGAAACACTGCATGTTGGTGAAGGGCATATTGAAGAAGGATCAGCCGAGTGGTTCTTGTGGGAGAACAACTCCATTTGGCTCACTAACTTCACACACCATCAGGCTTCCAAGCAGCTCTCAAGGAAACTCAGTTTTCACACTCTATGCTTAGTGCCCTTTGAGTGCATTATCTATGAATGAACCTGGTAGAGCATCCCTCACAAACGAATGCTCCACATGTGGGTTTCACATGCCACCAACTCCACATTCACAGGCAACTTCAGCGCCACAGCCGTTTTCAGATAGCCCTCAATGCAAAGGCTCTAGCCAAAAATATTGGTGTGAGAGCTAATTCAATCAAGGAAACACTGCATGTTGGTGAAGGGCATATTGAAGAAGGATCAGCCGAGTGGTTCTTGTGGGAGAACAACTCCATTTGGCTCACTAACTTCACACACCATCAGGCTTCCAAGCAGCTCTCAAGGAAACTCAGTTTTCACACTCTATGCTTAGTGCCCTTTGTGTGCCTAGGACTGAAATGAAGCTTGGTCAGCATCCCACACAAACGAATGCTCCACATGCGGGTTTCACATGCCACCAACTCCACATTCACAGGCAACTTCAGCGCCAAGCCGTTTTCAGATAGCCCTCAATGCAAAGGCTCTAGACGCAAATATTGGTGTGAGAGCTAATTCAATCAAGGAAACACTGCATGTTGGTGAAGGGCATATTGAAGAAGGATCAGCCGAGTGGTTCTTGTGGGAGAACAACTCCATTTGGCTCACTAACTTCACACACCATCAGGCTTCCAAGCAGCTCTCAAGGAAACTCAGTTTTCACACTCTATGCTTAGTGCTCTTTGCGTGGCTAGGACTGAAATGAAGCTTGGTCAGCATCCCACACAAACGAATGCTCCACATGCGGGTTTCACATGCCACCAACTCCACATTCACAGGCAACTTCAGCGCCACAGCCGTTTTCAGATAGCCCTCAATGCAAAGGCTCTAGACGCAAATATTGGTGTGAGAGCTAATTCAATCAAGGAAACACTGCATGTTGGTGAAGGGCATATTGAAGAAGGATCAGCCGAGTGGTTCTTGTGGGAGAACAACTCCATTTGGCTCACTAACTTCACACACCATCAGGCTTCCAAGCAGCTCTCAAGGAAACTCAGTTTTCACAGTCTATGCTTAGTGCTCTTTGTGTGGCTAGGACTGAAATGAAGCTTGGTCAGCAACCCACATAAACGAATGCTCCACATGCGGGTTTCACATGCCACCAACTCCACATTCACAGGCAACTTAAGCGCCACAGCCGTTTTCAGATAGCCCTCAATGCAAAGGCTCTAGACGCAAATATTGGTGTGAGAGCTAATTCAATCAAGGAAACACTGCATGTTGGTGAAGGGCATATTGAAGAAGGATCAGCCGAGTGGTTCTTGTGGGAGAACAACTCCATTTGGCTCACTAACTTCACACACCATCAGGCTTCCAAGCAGCTCTCAAGGAAACTCAGTTTCACACTCTATGCTTAGTGCTCTTTGTGTGGCTAGGACTGAAATGAAGCTTGGTCAGCATCCCACATAAACGAATGCTCCACATGCGGGTTTCACATGCCACCAACTCCACATTCACAGGCAACTTCAGCGCCACAGCCGTTTTCAGATAGCCCTCAATGCAAAGGCTCTAGACGCAAATATTGGTGTGAGAGCTAATTCAATCAAGGAAACACTGCATGTTGGTCAAGGGCATATTGAAGAAGGATCAGCCGAGTGGTTCTTGTGGGAGAACAACTCCATTTGGCTCACTAACTTCACACACCATCAGGCTTCCAAGCAGCTCTCAAGGAAACTCAGTTTTCACACTCTATGCTTAGTGTCCTTTGAGTGCATTATCTAGGAATGAACCTGGTAGAGCATCCCACACAAACGAATGCTCCACATGCGGGTTTCACATGCCACCAACTCCACATTCACAGGCAACTTCAGCGCCACAGCCGTTTTCAGATAGCCCTCAATGCAAAGGCTCTAGACGCAAATATTGGTGTGAGAGCTAATTCAATCAAGGAAACACTGCATGTTGGTCAAGGGCATATTGAAGAAGGATCAGCCGAGTGGTTCTTGTGGGAGAACAACTCCATTTGGCTCACTAACTTCACACACCATCAGGCTTCCAAGCAGCTCTCAAGGAAACTCAGTTTTCACACTCTATGTTTAGTGCCCTTTAAGTGCATTATCTAGGAATGAACCTGGTAGAGCATCCCACACAAACGAATGCTCCACATGCGGGTTTCACATGCCACCAACTCCACATTCACAGGCAACTTCAGCGCCACAGCCGCTTTCAGATAGCCCTCAATGCAAAGGCTCTAGACGCAAATATTGGTGTGAGAGCTAATTCAATCAAGGAAACACTGCATGTTGGTGAAGGGCATATTGAAGAAGGATCAGCCGAGTGGTTCTTGAGGGAGAACAACTCCATTTGGCTCACTAACTTCACACACCATCAGGCTTCCAAGCAGCTCTCAAGGAAACTCAGTTTTCACACTCTATGCTTAGTGCCCTTTGTGTAGCTAGGACTGAAATGAAGCTTGGTCAGCATCCCACACAAACGAATGCTCCACATGCGGGTTTCACATGCCACCAACTCCACATTCACAGGCAACTTCAGCGCCACAGCCGTTTTCAGATAGCCCTCAATGCAAAGGCTCTAGACGCAAATATTGGTGTGAGAGCTAATTCAATCAAGGAAACACTGCATGTTGGTCAAGGGCATATTGAAGAAGGATCAGCCGAGTGGTTCTTTTGGGAGAACAACTCCATTTGGCTCACTAACTTCACACACCATCAGGCTTCCAAGCAGCTCTCAAGGAAACTCAGTTTTCACACTCTATGCTTAGTGCTCTTTGTGTGGCTAGGACTGAAATGAAGCTTGGTCAGCATCCCACACAAACGAATGCTCCACATGCGGGTTTCACATGCCACCAACTCCACATTCACAGGCAACTTCAGCGCCACAGCCGTTTTCAGATAGCCCTCAATGCAAAGGCTCTAGACGCAAATATTGGTGTGAGAGCTAATTCAATCAAGGAAACACTGCATGTTGGTGAAGGGCATATTGAAGAAGGATCAGCCGAGTGGTTCTTGTGGGAGAACAACTCCATTTGGCTCACTAACTTCACACACCATCAGGCTTCCAAGCAGCTCTCAAGGAAACTCAGTTTTCACACTCTATGTTTAGTGCCCTTTGAGTGCATTATCTAGGAATGAACCTGGTAGAGCATCCCACACAAACGAATGCTTCACATGCGGGTTTCACATGCCACCAACTCCACATTCACAGGCAACTTCAGCGCCACAGCCGCTTTCAGATAGCCCTCAATGCAAAGGCTCTAGACGCAAATATTGGTGTGAGAGCTAATTCAATCAAGGAAACACTGCATGTTGGTGAAGGGCATATTGAAGAAGGATCAGCCGAGTGGTTCTTGTGGGAGAACAACTCCATTTGGCTCACTAACTTCACACACCATCAGGCTTCCAAGCAGCTCTCAAGGAAACTCAGTTTTCACACTCTATGCTTAGTGCTCTTTGTGTGGCTAGGACTGAAATGAAGCTTGGTCAGCATCCCACACAAACGAATGCTCCACATGCGGGTTTCACATGCCACCAACTCCACATTCACAGGCAACTTCAGCGCCACAGCCGTTTTCAGATAGCCCTCAATGCAAAGGCTCTAGACGCAAATATTGGTGTGAGAGCTAATTCAATCAAGGAAACACTGCATGTTGGTCAAGGGCATATTGAAGAAGGATCAGCCGAGTGGTTCTTGTGGGAGAACAACTCCATTTGGCTCACTAACTTCACACACCATCAGGCTTCCAAGCAGCTCTCAAGGAAACTCAGTTTTCACACTCTATGCTTAGTGCCCATTGTGTGCCTAGGACTGAAATGAAGCTTGGTCAGCATCCCACACAAACGAATGCTCCACATGCGGGTTTCACATGCCACCAACTCCACATTCACAGGCAACTTCAGCGCCACAGCCGTTTTCAGATAGCCCTCAATGCAAAGGCTCTAGACGCAAATATTGGTGTGAGAGCTAATTCAATCAAGGAAACACTGCATGTTGGTGAAGGGCATATTGAAGAAGGATCAGCCGAGTGGTTCTTGTGGGAGAACAACTCCATTTGGCTCACTAACTTCACACACCATCAGGCTTCCAAGCAGCTCTCAAGGAAACTCAGGTTTCACACTCTATGCTTAGTGCCCTTTGAGTGCCTAGGACTGAAATGAACCTGGTAGAGCATCCCACACAAACGAATGCTCCACATGCGGGTTTCACATGCCACCAACTCCACATTCACAGGCAACTTCAGCGCCGCAGCCGTTTTCAGATAGCCCTCAATGCAAAGGCTCTAGACGCAAATATTGGTGTGAGAGCTAATTCAATCAAGGAAACACTGCATGTTGGTGAGGGGCATATTGAAGAAGAATCAGCCGAGTGGTTCTTGTGGGAGAACAACTCCATTTGGCTCACTAACTTCATACACCATCAGGCTTCCAAGCAGCTCTCAAGGAAACTCAGGTTTCACACTCTATGCTTAGTGCCCTTTGTGTGCCTAGGACTGAAATGAAGCTTGGTCAGCATCCCACACAAACGAATGCTGCACATGCGGGTTTCACATGCCACCAACTCCACATTCACAGGCAACTTCAGCGCCACAGCCGTTTTCAGATAGCCCTCAATGCAAAGGCTCTAGACGCAAATATTGGTGTGAGAGCTAATTCAATCAAGGAAAAAGTGCATGCTGGTGAAGGGCATATTGAAGAAGGATCAGCCGAGTGTTTCTTGTGGGAGAACAACTCCATTTGGCTCACCAACTTCACACACCATCAGGCTTCCAAGCAGCTCTCAAGGAAACTCAGGTTTCACACTCTATGCTTAGTGCCCTTTGAGTGCCTAGGATTGAAATGAATCTGGGAGAGCATCCCACAGAAACGAATGCTCCACATGCGGGTTTCACATGCCACCAACTCCACATTCACAGGCAACTTCAGCGCCACAGCCATTTTCAGATAACCCTCAATGCAAAGGCTCTAGACGCAAATATTGGTGTGAGAGCTAATTCAATCAAGGAAACACTGCATGTTGGTGAAGGGCATATTGAAGAAGGATCAGCCGAGTGGTTCTTGTGGGAGAACAACTCCATTTGGCTCACTAACTTCACACACCATCAGGCTTCCAAGCAGCTCTCAAGGAAACTCAGTTTTCACACTCTATGCTTAGTGCCCTATGAGTGCCTAGGACTGAAATGAAGCTTGGAGAGCATCCCACATAAACCAATGCTCCACATGCGGGTTTCACATGCCACCAACTCCACATTCACAGGCAACTTCAGCGCCACAGCCGTTTTCAGATAGCCCTCAATGCAAAGGCTCTAGACGCAAATATTGGTGTGAGAGCTAATTCAATCAAGGAAACACTGCATGTTGGTGAAGGGCATATTGAAGAAGGATCAGCCGAGTGGTTCTTGTGGGAGAACAACTCCATTTGGCTCACTAACTTCACACACCATCAGGCTTCCAAGCAGCTCTCAAGGAAACTCAGTTTTCACACTCTATGCTTAGTGCCCTTTGAGTGCATTATCTAGGAATGAACCTGGTAGAGCATCCCACACAAACGAATGCTCCACATGCGGGTTTCACATGCCACCAACTCCACATTCACAGGCAACTTCAGCGCCACAGCCGTTTTCAGATAGCCCTCAATGCAAAGGCTCTAGACGCAAATATTGGTGTGAGAGCTAATTCAATCAAGGAAACACTGCATGTTGGTGAAGGGCATATTGAAGAAGGATCAGCCGAGTGGTTCTTGTGGGAGAACAACTCCATTTGGCTCACTAACTTCACACACCATCAGGCTTCCAAGCAGCTCTCAAGGAAACTCAGTTTTCACACTCTATGCTTAGTGCCCTTTGAGTGCCTAGGACTGAAATGAAGCTTGGTCAGCATCCCACACAAACGAATGCTCCACATGCGGGTTTCACATGCCACCAACTCCACATTCACAGGCAACTTCAGCGCCACAGCCGTTTTCAGATAGCCCTCAATGCAAAGGCTCTAGACGCAAATATTGGTGTGAGAGCTAATTCAATCAAGGAAACACTGCATGTTGCTGAAGGGCATATTGAAGAAGGATCAGCCGAGTGGTTCTTGTGGGAGAACAACTCCATTTGGCTCACTAACTTCACACACCATCAGGCTTCCAAGCAGCTCTCAAGGAAACTCAGTTTTCACACTCTATGCTTAGTGCCCTTTGAGTGCATTATCTAGGAATGAACCTGGTAGAGCATCCCACACAAACGAATGCTCCACATGCGGGTTTCACATGCCACCAACTTCACTTTCACAGGCAACTTCAGCGCCACAGCCGTTTTCAGATAGCCCTCAATGCAAAGGCTCTAGACGCAAATATTGGTGTGAGAGCTAATTCAATCAAGGAAACACTGCATGTTGGTGAAGGGCATATTGAAGAAGGATCAGCCGAGTGGTTCTTGTGGGAGAACAACTCCATTTGGCTCACTAACGTCACACACCATCAGGCTTCCAAGCAGCTCTCAAGGAAACTCAGTTTTCACACTCTATGTTTAGTGCCCTTTGAGTGCATTATCTAGGAATGAACCTGGTAGAGCATCCCACACAAACGAATGCTCCACATGCGGGTTTCACATGCCACCAACTCCACATTCACAGGCAACTTCAGCGCCACAGCCGTTTTCAGATAGCCCTCAATGCAAAGGCTCTAGACGCAAATATTGGTGTGAGAGCTAATTCAATCAAGGAAACACTGCATGTTGGTGAAGGGCATATTGAAGAAGGATCAGCCGAGTGGTTCTTGTGGGAGAACAACTCCATTTGGCTCACTAACTTCACACACCATCAGGCTTCCAAGCAGCTCTCAAGGAAACTCAGTTTTCACACTCTATGTTTAGTGCACTTTGAGTGCATTATCTAGGAATGAACCTGGTAGAGCATCCCACACAAATGAATGCTCCACATGCGGGTTTCACATGCCACCAACTCCACATTCACAGGCAACTTCAGCGCCACAGCCGTTTTCAGATAGCCCTCAATGCAAAGGCTCTAGACGCAAATATTGGTGTGAGAGCTAATTCAATCAAGGAAACACTGCATGTTGGTGAAGGGCATATTGAAGAAGGATCAGCCGAGTGGTTCTTGTGGGAGAACAACTCCATTTGGCTCACTAACTTCACACACCATCAGGCTTCCAAGCAGCTCTCAAGGAAACTCAGTTTTCACACTCTATGCTTAGTGCCCTTTGCGTGCATTATCTAGGAATGAACCTGGTAGAGCATCCCACACAAACGAATGCTTCACATGCGGGTTTCACATGCCACCAACTCCACATTCACAGGCAACTTCAGCGCCACAGCCGTTTTCAGATAGCCCTCAATGCAAAGGCTCTAGACGCAAATATTGGTGTGAGAGCTAATTGAATCAAGGAAACACTGCATGTTGGTGAAGGGCATATTGAAGAAGGATCAGCCGAGTGGTTCTTGTGGGAGAACAACTCCATTTGGCTCACTAACTTCACACACCATCAGGCTTCCAAGCAGCTCTCAAGGAAACTCAGTTTTCACACTCTATGTTTAGTGCCCTTTGAGTGCATTATCTAGGAATGAACCTGGTAGAGCATCCCACACAAACGAATGCTCCACATGCGGGTTTCACATGCCACCAACTCCACATTCACAGGCAACTTCAGCGCCACAGCCGTTTTCAGATAGCCCTCAATGCAAAGGCTCTAGACGCAAATATTGGTGTGAGAGCTAATTCAATCAAGGAAACACTGCATGTTGGTGAAGGGCATATTGAAGAAGGATCAGCCGAGTGGTTCTTGTGGGAGAACAACTCCATTTGGCTCACTAACTTCACACACCATCAGGCTTCCAAGCAGCTCTCAAGGAAACTCAGTTTTCACACTCTATGCTTAGTGCCCTTTGAGTGCATTATCTAGGAATGAACCTGGTAGAGCATCCCACACAAACGAATGCTCCACATGCGGGTTTCACATGCCACCAACTTCACTTTCACAGGCAACTTCAGCGCCACAGCCGTTTTCAGATAGCCCTCAATGCAAAGGCTCTAGACGCAAATATTGGTGTGAGAGCTAATTCAATCAAGGAAACACTGCATGTTGGTGAAGGGCATATTGAAGAAGGATCAGCCGAGTGGTTCTTGTGGGAGAACAACTCCATTTGGCTCACTAACGTCACACACCATCAGGCTTCCAAGCAGCTCTCAAGGAAACTCAGTTTTCACACTCTATGTTTAGTGCCCTTTGAGTGCATTATCTAGGAATGAACCTGGTAGAGCATCCCACACAAACGAATGCTCCACATGCGGGTTTCACATGCCACCAACTCCACATTCACAGGCAACTTCAGCGCCACAGCCGTTTTCAGATAGCCCTCAATGCAAAGGCTCTAGACGCAAATATTGGTGTGAGAGCTAATTCAATCAAGGAAACACTGCATGTTGGTGAAGGGCATATTGAAGAAGGATCAGCCGAGTGGTTCTTGTGGGAGAACAACTCCATTTGGCTCACTAACTTCACACACCATCAGGCTTCCAAGCAGCTCTCAAGGAAACTCAGTTTTCACACTCTATGCTTAGTGCCCTTTGAGTGCCTAGGACTGAAATGAAGCTTGGACAGCATCCCACACAAACGAATGCTCCACATGCGGGTTTCACATGCCAGCAACTCCACATTCACAGGCAACTTCAGCGCCACAGCCGTTTTCAGATAGCCCTCAATGCAAAGGCTCTAGACGCAAATATTGGTGTGAGAGCTAATTCAATCAAGGAAACACTGCATGTTGGTGAAGGGCATATTGAAGAAGGATCAGCCGAGTGGTTCTTGTGGGAGAACAACTCCATTTGGCTCACTAACTTCACACACCATCAGGCTTCCAAGCAGCTCTCAAGGAAACTCAGTTTTCACACTCTATGTTTAGTGCCCTTTGAGTGCATTATCTAGGAATGAACCTGGTAGAGCATCCCACACAAACGAATGCTCCACATGCGGGTTTCACATGCCACCAACTCCACATTCACAGGCAACTTCAGCGCCACAGCCGTTTTCAGATAGCCCTCAATGCAAAGGCTCTAGACGCAAATATTGGTGTGAGAGCTAATTCAATCAAGGAAACACTGCATGTTGGTGAAGGGCATATTGAAGAAGGATCAGCCGAGTGGTTCTTGTGGGAGAACAACTCCATTTGGCTCACTAACTTCACACACCATCAGGCTTCCAAGCAGCTCTCAAGGAAACTCAGTTTTCACACTCTATGCTTAGTGCCCTTTGCGTGCATTATCTAGGAATGAACCTGGTAGAGCATCCCACACAAACGAATGCTTCACATGCGGGTTTCACATGCCACCAACTCCACATTCACAGGCAACTTCAGCGCCACAGCCGTTTTCAGATAGCCCTCAATGCAAAGGCTCTAGACGCAAATATTGGTGTGAGAGCTAATTGAATCAAGGAAACACTGCATGTTGGTGAAGGGCATATTGAAGAAGGATCAGCCGAGTGGTTCTTGTGGGAGAACAACTCCATTTGGCTCACTAACTTCACACACCATCAGGCTTCCAAGCAGCTCTCAAGGAAACTCAGTTTTCACACTCTATGTTTAGTGCCCTTTGAGTGCATTATCTAGGAATGAACCTGGTAGAGCATCCCACACAAACGAATGCTCCACATGCGGGTTTCACATGCCACCAACTCCACATTCACAGGCAACTTCAGCGCCACAGCCGTTTTCAGATAGCCCTCAATGCAAAGGCTCTAGACGCAAATATTGGTGTGAGAGCTAATTCAATCAAGGAAACACTGCATGTTGGTGAAGGGCATATTGAAGAAGGATCAGCCGAGTGGTTCTTGTGGGAGAACAACTCCATTTGGCTCACTAACTTCACACACCATCAGGCTTCCAAGCAGCTCTCAAGGAAACTCAGTTTTCACACTCTATGCTTAGTGCCCTTTGAGTGCATTATCTAGGAATGAACCTGGTAGAGCATCCCACACAAACGAATGCTCCACATGCGGGTTTCACATGCCACCAACTTCACTTTCACAGGCAACTTCAGCGCCACAGCCGTTTTCAGATAGCCCTCAATGCAAAGGCTCTAGACGCAAATATTGGTGTGAGAGCTAATTCAATCAAGGAAACACTGCATGTTGGTGAAGGGCATATTGAAGAAGGATCAGCCGAGTGGTTCTTGTGGGAGAACAACTCCATTTGGCTCACTAACGTCACACACCATCAGGCTTCCAAGCAGCTCTCAAGGAAACTCAGTTTTCACACTCTATGTTTAGTGCCCTTTGAGTGCATTATCTAGGAATGAACCTGGTAGAGCATCCCACACAAACGAATGCTCCACATGCGGGTTTCACATGCCACCAACTCCACATTCACAGGCAACTTCAGCGCCACAGCCGTTTTCAGATAGCCCTCAATGCAAAGGCTCTAGACGCAAATATTGGTGTGAGAGCTAATTCAATCAAGGAAACACTGCATGTTGGTGAAGGGCATATTGAAGAAGGATCAGCCGAGTGGTTCTTGTGGGAGAACAACTCCATTTGGCTCACTAACTTCACACACCATCAGGCTTCCAAGCAGCTCTCAAGGAAACTCAGTTTTCACACTCTATGCTTAGTGCCCTTTGAGTGCATTATCTAGGAATGAACCTGGTAGAGCATCCCACACAAACGAATGCTCCACATGCGGGTTTCACATGCCACCAACTCCACATTGACAGGCAACTTCAGCGCCACAGCCGTTTTCAGATAGCCCTCAATGCAAAGGCTCTAGACGCAAATATTGGTGTGAGAGCTAATTCAATCAAGGAAACACTGCATGTTGGTGAAGGGCATATTGAAGAAGGATCAGCCGAGTGGTTCTTGTGGGAGAACAACTCCATTTGGCTCACTAACTTCACACACCATCAGGCTTCCAAGCAGCTCTCAAGGAAACTCAGTTTTCACACTCTATGCTTAGTGCCCTTTGAGTGCATTATCTAGGAATGAACCTGGTAGAGCATCCCACACAAACGAATGCTTCACATGCGGGTTTCACATGCCACCAACTCCACATTCACAGGCAACTTCAGCGCCACAGCCGTTTTCAGATAGCCCTCAATGCAAAGGCTCTAGACGCAAATATTGGTGTGAGAGCTAATTCAATCAAGGAAACACTGCATGTTGGTGAAGGGCATATTGAAGAAGGATCAGCCGAGTGGTTCTTGTGGGAGAACAACTCCATTTGGCTCACTAACTTCACACACCATCAGGCTTCCAAGCAGCTCTCAAGGAAACTCAGTTTTCACACTCTATGCTTAGTGCCCTTTGAGTGCCTAGGACTGAAATGAAGCTTGGTCAGCATCCCACACAAACGAATGCTCCACATGCGGGTTTCACATGCCACCAACTCCACATTCACAGGCAACTTCAGCGCCACAGCCGTTTTCAGATAGCCCTCAATGCAAAGGCTCTAGACGCAAATATTGGTGTGAGAGCTAATTCAATCAAGGAAACACTGCATGTTGGTGAAGGGCATATTGAAGAAGGATCAGCCGAGTGGTTCTTGTGGGAGAACAACTCCATTTGGCTCACTAACTTCACACACCATCAGGCTTCCAAGCAGCTCTCAAGGAAACTCAGTTTTCACACTCTATGCTTAGTGCCCTTTGTGTGCCTAGGACTGAAATGAAGCTTGGTCAGCATCCCACACAAACGAATGCTTCACATGCGGGTTTCACATGCCACCAACTCCACATTCACAGGCAACTTCAGCGCCACAGCCGTTTTCAGATAGCCCTCAAAGCAAAGGCTCTAGACGCAAATATTGGTGTGAGAGCTAATTCAATCAAGGAAACACTGCATGTTGGTGAAGGGCATATTGAAGAAGGATCAGCCGAGTGGT
The DNA here is from genome assembly GCF_030435755.1 of Ochotona princeps. Classification (NCBI taxonomy): domain Eukaryota; kingdom Metazoa; phylum Chordata; class Mammalia; order Lagomorpha; family Ochotonidae; genus Ochotona; species Ochotona princeps. The sequence goes on from NW_026698128.1 coordinate 66,321, forward strand.
TCTTGTGGGAGAACAACTCCATTTGGCTCACTAACTTCACACACCATCAGGCTTCCAAGCAGCTCTCAAGGAAACTCAGTTTTCACACTCTATGCTTAGTGCCCTTTGAGTGCATTATCTAGGAATGAACCTGGTAGAGCATCCCACACAAACGAATGCTCCACATGCGGGTTTCACATGCCACCAACTCCACATTCACAGGCAACTTCAGCGCCACAGCCGTTTTCAGATAGCCCTCAATGCAAAGGCTCTAGACGCAAATATTGGTGTGAGAGCTAATTCAATCAAGGAAACACTGCATGTTGGTGAAGGGCATATTGAAGAAGGATCAGCCGAGTGGTTCTTGTGGGAGAACAACTCCATTTGGCTCACTAACTTCACACACCATCAGGCTTCCAAGCAGCTCTCAAGGAAACTCAGTTTTCACACTCTATGCTTAGTGCCCTTTGAGTGCATTATCTAGGAATGAACCTGGTAGAGCATCCCACACAAACAAATGCTCCACATGCGGGTTTCACATGCCACCAACTCCACATTCACAGGCAACTTCAGCGCCACAGCCGTTTTCAGATAGCCCTCAATGCAAAGGCTCTAGACGCAAATATTGGTGTGAGAGCTAATTCAATCAAGGAAACACTGCATGTTGGTGAAGGGCATATTGAAGAAGGATCAGCCGAGTGGTTCTTGTGGGAGAACAACTCCATTTGGCTCACTAACTTCACACACCATCAGGCTTCCAAGCAGCTCTCAAGGAAACTCAGTTTTCACACTCTATGCTTAGTGCCCTTTGTGTGCCTAGGACTGAAATGAAGCTTGGTCAGCATCCCACACAAACGAATGCTTCATATGCGGGTTTCACATGCCACCAACTCCACATTCACAGGCAACTTCAGCGCCACAGCCGTTTTCAGATAGCCCTCAATGCAAAGGCTCTAGACGCAAATATTGGTGTGAGAGCTAATTCAATCAAGGAAACACTGCATGTTGGTGAAGGGCATATTGAAGAAGGATCAGCCGAGTGGTTCTTGTGGGAGAACAACTCCATTTGGCTCACTAACTTCACACACCATCAGGCTTCCAAGCAGCTCTCAAGGAAACTCAGTTTTCACACTCTATGCTTAGTGCCCTTTGAGTGCATTATCTAGGAATGAACCTGGTAGAGCATCCCACACAAACGAATGCTCCACATGCGGGTTTCACATGCCACCAACTCCACATTCACAGGCAACTTCAGCGCCACAGCCGTTTTCAGATAGCCCTCAATGCAAAGGCTCTAGACGCAAATATTGGTGTGAGAGCTAATTCAATCAAGGAAACACTGCATGTTGGTGAAGGGCATATTGAAGAAGGATCAGCCGAGTGGTTCTTGTGGGAGAACAACTCCATTTGGCTCACTAACTTCACACACCATCAGGCTTCCAAGCAGCTCTCAAGGAAACTCAGTTTTCACACTCTATGCTTAGTGCCCTTTGCGTGCATTATTTAGGAATGAACCTGGTAGAGCATCCCACACAAACGAATGCTTCACATGCGGGTTTCACATGCCACCAACTCCACATTCACAGGCAACTTCAGCGCCACAGCCGTTTTCAGATAGCCCTCAATGCAAAGGCTCTAGACGCAAATATTGGTGTGAGAGCTAATTCAATCAAGGAAACACTGCATGTTGGTGAAGGGCATATTGAAGAAGGATCAGCCGAGTGGTTCTTGTGGGAGAACAACTCCATTTGGCTCACTAACTTCACACACCATCAGGCTTCCAAGCAGCTCTCAAGGAAACTCAGTTTTCACACTCTATGCTTAGTGCCCTTTGAGTGCCTAGGACTGAAATGAAGCTTGGTCAGCATCCCACACAAACGAATGCTCCACATGCGGGTTTCACATGCCACCAACTCCACATTCACAGGCAACTTCAGCGCCACAGCCGTTTTCAGATAGCCCTCAATGCAAAGGCTCTAGACGCAAATATTGGTGTGAGAGCTAATTCAATCAAGGAAACACTGCATGTTGGTGAAGGGCATATTGAAGAAGGATCAGCCGAGTGGTTCTTGTGGGAGAACAACTCCATTTGGCTCACTAACTTCACACACCATCAGGCTTCCAAGCAGCTCTCAAGGAAACTCAGTTTTCACACTCTATGTTTAGTGCCCTTTGAGTGCATTATCTAGGAATGAACCTGGTAGAGCATTCCACACAAACGAATGCTCCACATGCGGGTTTCACATGCCACCAACTCCACATTCACAGGCAACTTCAGCGCCACAGCCGTTTTCAGATAGCCCTCAATGCAAAGGCTCTAGAGGCAAATATTGGTGTGAGAGCTAATTCAATCAAGGAAACACTGCATGTTGGTGAAGGGCATATTGAAGAAGGATCAGCCGAGTGGTTCTTGTGGGAGAACAACTCCATTTGGCTCACTAACTTCACACACCATCAGGCTTCCAAGCAGCTCTCAAGGAAACTCAGTTTTCAAACTCTATGCTTAGTGCCCTTTGAGTGCCTAGGACTGAAATGAAGCTTGGAGAGCATCCCACATATACGAATGCTCCACATGCGGGTTTCACATGCCACCAACTCCACATTCACAGGCAACTTCAGCGCCACAGCCGTTTTCAGATAGCCCTCAATGCAAAGGCTCTAGACGCAAATATTGGTGTGAGAGCTAATTCAATCAAGGAAACACTGCATGTTGGTGAAGGGCATATTGAAGAAGGATCAGCCGAGTGGTTCTTGTGGGAGAACAACTCCATTTGGCTCACTAACTTCACACACCATCAGGCTTCCAAGCAGCTCTCAAGGAAACTCAGTTTTCACACTCTATGCTTAGTGCCCTTTGAGTGCATTATCTAGGAATGAACCTGGTAGAGCATCCCACACAAACGAATGCTCCACATGCGGGTTTCACATGCCACCAACTCCACATTCACAGGCAACTTCAGCGCCACAGCCGTTTTCAGATAGCCCTCAATGCAAAGGCTCTAGACGCAAATATTGGTGTGAGAGCTAATTCAATCAAGGAAACACTGCATGTTGGTGAAGGGCATATTGAAGAAGGATCAGCCGAGTGGTTCTTGTGGGAGAACAACTCCATTTGGCTCACTAACTTCACACACCATCAGGCTTCCAAGCAGCTCTCAAGGAAACTCAGTTTTCACACTCTATGTTTAGTGCCCTTTGAGTGCATTATCTAGGAATGAACCTGGTAGAGCATCCCACACAAACGAATGCTCCACATGCGGGTTTCACATGCCACCAACTCCACATTCACAGGCAACTTCAGCACCACAGCCGTTTTCAGATAGCCCTCAATGCAAAGGCTCTAGACGCAAATATTGGTGTGAGAGCTAATTCAATCAAGGAAACACTGCATGTTGGTGAAGGGCATATTGAAGAAGGATCAGCCGAGTGGTTCTTGTGGGAGAACAACTCCATTTGGCTCACTAACTTCACACACCATCAGGCTTCCAAGCAGCTCTCAAGGAAACTCAGTTTTCACACTCTATGCTTAGTGCCCTTTGAGTGAATTATCTAGGAATGAACCTGGTAGAGTATCCCACACAAACGAATGCTCCACATGCGGGTTTCACATGCCACCAACTCCACATTCACAGGCAACTTCAGCGCCACAGCCGTTTTCAGATAGCCCTCAATGCAAAGGCTCTAGACGCAAATATTGGTGTGAGAGCTAATTCAATCAAGGAAACACTGCATGTTGGTGAAGGGCATATTGAAGAAGGATCAGCCGAGTGGTTCTTGTGGGAGAACAACTCCATTTGGCTCACTAACTTCACACACCATCAGGCTTCCAAGCAGCTCTCAAGGAAACTCAGTTTTCACACTCTATGCTTAGTGCCCTTTGTGTGCCTAGGACTGAAATGAAGCTTGGTCAGCATCCCACACAAACGAATGCTCCACATGCGGGTTTCACATGCCACCAACTCCACATTCACAGGCAACTTCAGCGCCACAGCCGTTTTCAGATAGCCCTCAATGCAAAGGCTCTAGAGGCAAATATTGGTGTGAGAGCTAATTCAATCAAGGAAACACTGCATGTTGGTCAAGGGCATATTGAAGAAGGATCAGCCGAGTGGTTCTTGTGGGAGAACAACTCCATTTGGCTCACTAACTTCACACACCATCAGGCTTCCAAGAAGCTCTCAAGGAAACTCAGTTTTCACACTCTATGCTTAGTGCCCTTTGAGTGAATTATCTAGGAATGAACCTGGTAGAGTATCGCACACAAACGAATGCTCCACATGCGGGTTTCACATGCCACCAACTCCACATTCACAGGCAACTTCAGCGCCACAGCCGTTTTCAGATAGCCCTCAATGCAAAGGCTCTAGACGCAAATATTGGTGTGAGAGCTAATTCAATCAAGGAAACACTGCATGTTGGTGAAGGGCATATTGAAGAAGGATCAGCCGAGTGGTTCTTGTGGGAGAACAACTCCATTTGGCTCACTAACTTCACACACCATCAGGCTTCCAAGCAGCTCTCAAGGAAACTCAGTTTTCACACTCTATGCTTAGTGCCCTTTGTGTGCCTAGGACTGAAATGAAGCTTGGTCAGCATCCCACACAAACGAATGCTCCACATGCGGGTTTCACATGCCACCAACTCCACATTCACAGGCAACTTCAGCGCCACAGCCGTTTTCAGATAGCCCTCAATGCAAAGGCTCTAGACGCAAATATTGGTGTGAGAGCTAATTCAATCAAGGAAACACTGCATGTTGGTGAAGGGCATATTGAAGAAGGATCAGCCGAGTGGTTCTTGTGGGAGAACAACGCAATTTGGCTCACTAACTTCACACACCATCAGGCTTCCAAGCAGCTCTCAAGGAAACTCAGTTTTCACACTCTATGCTTAGTGCCCTTTGTGTGCCTAGGACTGAAATGAAGCTTGGTCAGCATCCCACACAAACGAATGCTCCACATGCGGGTTTCACATGCCACCAACTCCACATTCACAGGCAACTTCAGCGCCACAGCCGTTTTCAGATAGCCCTCAATGCAAAGGCTCTAGACGCAAATATTGGTGTGAGAGCTAATTCAATCAAGGAAACACTGCATGTTGGTGAAGGGCATATTGAAGAAGGATCAGCCGAGTGGTTCTTGTGGGAGAACAACTCCATTTGGCTCACTAACTTCACACACCATCAGGCTTCCAAGCAGCTCTCAAGGAAACTCAGTTTTCAAACTCTATGCTTAGTGCCCTTTGAGTGCCTAGGACTGAAATGAAGCTTGGAGAGCATCCCACATATACGAATGCTCCACATGCGGGTTTCACATGCCACCAACTCCACATTCACAGGCAACTTCAGCGCCACAGCCGTTTTCAGATAGCCCTCAATGCAAAGGCTCTAGACGCAAATATTGGTGTGAGAGCTAATTCAATCAAGGAAACACTGCATGTTGGTGAAGGGCATATTGAAGAAGGATCAGCCGAGTGGTTCTTGTGGGAGAACAACTCCATTTGGCTCACTAACTTCACACACCATCAGGCTTCCAAGCAGCTCTCAAGGAAACTCAGTTTTCACACTCTATGCTTAGTGCCCTTTGTGTGCCTAGGACTGAAATGAAGCTTGGTCAGCATCCCACACAAACGAATGCTCCACATGCGGGTTTCACATGCCACCAACTCCACATTCACAGGCAACTTCAGCGCCACAGCCGTTTTCAGATAGCCCTCAATGCAAAGGCTCTAGACGCAAATATTGGTGTGAGAGCTAATTCAATCAAGGAAACAGTGCATGTTGGTGAAGGGCATATTGAAGAAGGATCAGCCGAGTGGTTCTTGTGGGAGAACAACTCCATTTGGCTCACTAACTTCACACACCATCAGGCTTCCAAGCAGCTCTCAAGGAAACTCAGTTTTCACACTCTATGCTTAGTGCCCTTTGAGTGAATTATCTAGGAATGAACCTGGTAGAGTATCGCACACAAACGAATGCTCCACATGCGGGTTTCACATGCCACCAACTCCACATTCACAGGCAACTTCAGCGCCACAGCCGTTTTCAGATAGCCCTCAATGCAAAGGCTCTAGACGCAAATATTGGTGTGAGAGCTAATTCAATCAAGGAAACACTGCATGTTGGTGAAGGGCATATTGAAGAAGGATCAGCCGAGTGGTTCTTGTGGGAGAACAACTCCATTTGGCTCACTAACTTCACACACCATCAGGCTTCCAAGCAGCTCTCAAGGAAACTCAGTTTTCACACTCTATGTTTAGTGCGCTTTGAGTGCATTATCTAGGAATGAACCTGGTAGAGCATCCCACACAAACGAATGCTCCACATGCGGGTTTCACATGCAACTCCACATTCACAGGCAACTTCAGCGCCACAGCCGTTTTCAGATAGCCCTCAATGCAAAGGCTCTAGACGCAAATATTGGTGTGAGAGCTAATTCAATCAAGGAAACACTGCATGTTGGTGAAGGGCATATTGAAGAAGGATCAGCCGAGTGGTTCTTGTGGGAGAACAACTCCATTTGGCTCACTAACTTCACACACCATCAGGCTTCCAAGCAGCTCTCAAGGAAACTCAGTTTTCAAACTCTATGCTTAGTGCCCTTTGAGTGCCTTGGACTGAAATGAAGCTTGGAGAGCATCCCACATATACGAATGCTCCACATGCGGGTTTCACACGCCACCAACTCCACATTCACAGGCAACTTCAGCGCCACAGCCGTTTTCAGATAGCCCTCAATGCAAAGGCTCTAGACGCAAATATTGGTGTGAGAGCTAATTCAATCAAGGAAACACTGCATGTTGGTGAAGGGCATATTGAAGAAGGATCAGCCGAGTGGTTCTTGTGGGAGAACAACTCCATTTGGCTAACTAACTTCACACACCATCAGGCTTCCAAGCAGCTCTCAAGGAAACTCAGTTTTCACACTCTATGCTTAGTGCCCTTTGAGTGCATTATCTAGGAATGAACCTGGTAGAGCATCCCACACAAACGAATGCTCCACATGCGGGTTTCACATGCCACCAACTCCACATTCACAGGCAACTTCAGCGCCACAGCCGTTTTCAGATAGCCCTCAATGCAAAGGCTCTAGACGCAAATATTGGTGTGAGAGCTAATTCAATCAAGGAAACACTGCATGTTGGTGAAGGGCATATTGAAGAAGGATCAGCCGAGTGGTTCTTGTGGGAGAACAACTCCATTTGGCTCACTAACTTCACACACCATCAGGCTTCCAAGCAGCTCTCAAGGAAACTCAGTTTTCACACTCTATGTTTAGTGCCCTTTGAGTGCATTATCTAGGAATGAACCTGGTAGAGCATCCCACACAAACGAATGCTCCACATGCGGGTTTCACATGCCACCAACTCCACATTCACAGGCAACTTCAGCACCACAGCCGTTTTCAGATAGCCCTCAATGCAAAGGCTCTAGACGCAAATATTGGTGTGAGAGCTAATTCAATCAAGGAAACACTGCATGTTGGTGAAGGGCATATTGAAGAAGGATCAGCCGAGTGGTTCTTGTGGGAGAACAACTCCATTTGGCTCACTAACTTCACACACCATCAGGCTTCCAAGCAGCTCTCAAGGAAACTCAGTTTTCACACTCTATGCTTAGTGCCCTTTGAGTGAATTATCTAGGAATGAACCTGGTAGAGTATCGCACACAAACGAATGCTCCACATGCGGGTTTCACATGCCACCAACTCCACATTCACAGGCAACTTCAGCGCCACAGCCGTTTTCAGATAGCCCTCAATGCAAAGGCTCTAGACGCAAATATTGGTGTGAGAGCTAATTCAATCAAGGAAACACTGCATGTTGGTGAAGGGCATATTGAAGAAGGATCAGCCGAGTGGTTCTTGTGGGAGAACAACTCCATTTGGCTCACTAACTTCACACACCATCAGGCTTCCAAGCAGCTCTCAAGGAAACTCAGTTTTCACACTCTATGCTTAGTGCCCGTTTTGTGCCTAGGACTGAAATGAAGCTTGGTCAGCATCCCACACAAACGAATGCTCCACATGCGGGTTTCACATGCCACCAACTCCACATTCACAGGCAACTTCAGCGTCACAGCCGTTTTCAGATAGCCCTCAATGCAAAGGCTCTAGACGCAAATATTGGTGTGAGAGCTAATTCAATCAAGGAAACACTGCATGTTGGTGAAGGGCATATTGAAGAAGGATCAGCCGAGTGGTTCTTGTGGGAGAACAACTCCATTTGGCTCACTAACTTCACACACCATCAGGCTTCCAAGCAGCTCTCAAGGAAACTCAGTTTTCAAACTCTATGCTTAGTGCCCTTTGTGTGCCTAGGACTGAAATGAAGCTTGGAGAGCATCCCACATATACGAATGCTCCACATGCGGGTTTCACATGCCACCAACTCCACATTCACAGGCAACTTCAGCGCCACAGCCGTTTTCAGATAGCCCTCAATGCAAAGGCTCTAGACGCAAATATTGGTGTGAGAGCTAATTCAATCAAGGAAACACTGCATGTTGGTGAAGGGCATATTGAAGAAGGATCAGCCGAGTGGTTCTTGTGGGAGAACAACTCCATTTGGCTCACTAACTTCACACACCATCAGGCTTCCAAGCAGCTCTCAAGGAAACTCAGTTTTCACACTCTATGCTTAGTGCCCTTTGAGTGAATTATCTAGGAATGAACCTGGAAGAGTATCCCACACAAACGAATGCTCCACATGCGGGTTTCACATGCCACCAACTCCACATTCACAGGCAACTTCAGCGCCACAGCCGTTTTCAGATAGCCCTCAATGCAAAGGCTCTAGACGCAAATATTGGTGTGAGAGCTAATTCAATCAAGGAAACACTGCATGTTGGTGAAGGGCATATTGAAGAAGGATCAGCCGAGTGGTTCTTGTGGGAGAACAACGCAATTTGGCTCACTAACTTCACACACCATCAGGCTTCCAAGCAGCTCTCAAGGAAACTCAGTTTTCACACTCTATGCTTAGTGCCCTTTGTGTGCCTAGGACTGAAATGAAGCTTGGTCAGCATCCCACACAAACGAATGCTCCACATGCGGGTTTCACATGCCACCAACTCCACATTCACAGGCAACTTCAGCGCCACAGCCGTTTTCAGATAGCCCTCAATGCAAAGGCTCTAGACGCAAATATTGGTGTGAGAGCTAATTCAATCAAGGAAACACTGCATGTTGGTGAAGGGCATATTGAAGAAGGATCAGCCGAGTAGTTCTTGTGGGAGAACAACTCCATTTGGCTCACTAACTTCACACACCATCAGGCTTCCAAGCAGCTCTCAAGGAAACTCAGTTTTCACACTCTATGCTTACTGCCCTTTGAGTGCATTATCTAGGAATGAACCTGGTAGAGCATCCCACACAAACGAATGCTTCACATGCGGGTTTCACATGCCACCAACTCCACATTCACAGGCAACTTCAGCGCCAGAGCCGTTTTCAGATAGCCCTCAATGCAAAGGCTCTAGACGCAAATATTGGTGTGAGAGCTAATTCAATCAAGGAAACACTGCATGTTGGTGAAGGGCATATTGAAGAAGGATCAGCCAAGTGGTTCTTGTGGGAGAACAACTCCATTTGGCTCACTAACTTCACACACCATCAGGCTTCCAAGCAGCTCTCAAGGAAACTCAGTTTTCACACTCTATGCTTAGTGCCCTTTGAGTGAATTATCTAGGAATGAACCTGGTAGAGTATCGCACACAAACGAATGCTCCACATGCGGGTTTCACATGCCACCAACTCCACATTCACAGGCAACTTCAGCGCCACAGCCGTTTTCAGATAGCCCTCAATGCAAAGGCTCTAGACGCAAATATTGGTGTGAGAGCTAATTCAATCAAGGAAACACTGCATGTTGGTGAAGGGCATATTGAAGAAGGATCAGCCGAGTGGTTCTTGTGGGAGAACAACTCCATTTGGCTCACTAACTTCACACACCATCAGGCTTCCAAGCAGCTCTCAAGGAAACTCAGTTTTCACACTCTATGCTTAGTGCCCGTTGTGTGCCTAGGACTGAAATGAAGCTTGGTCAGCATCCCACACAAACGAATGCTCCACATGCGGGTTTCACATGCCACCAACTCCACATTCACAGGCAACTTCAGCGCCACAGCCATTTTCAGATAGCCCTCAATGCAAAGGCTCTAGACGCAAATATTGGTGTGAGAGCTAATTCAATCAAGGAAACACTGCATGTTGGTGAAGGGCATATTGAAGAAGGATCAGCCGAGTGGTTCTTGTGGGAGAACAACTCCATTTGGCTCACTAACTTCACACACCATCAGGCTTCCAAGCAGCTCTCAAGGAAACTCAGTTTTCACACTCTATGCTTAGTGCCCTTTGTGTGCCTCGGACTGAAATGAAGCTTGGTCAGCATCCCACACAAACGAATGCTCCACATGCGGGTTTCACATGCCACCAACTCCACATTCACAGGCAACTTCAGCGCCACAGCCGTTTTCAGATAGCCCTCAATGCAAAGGCTCTAGACGCAAATATTGGTGTGAGAGCTAATTCAATCAAGGAAACACTGCATGTTGGTGAAGGGCATATTGAAGAAGGATCAGCCGAGTGGTTCTTGTGGGAGAACAACTCCATTTGGCTCACTAACTTCACACACCATCAGGCTTCCAAGCAGCTCTCAAGGAAACTCAGTTTTCACACTCTATGCTTACTGCCCTTTGAGTGCATTATCTAGGAATGAACCTGGTAGAGCATCCCACACAAACGAATGCTCCACATGCGGGTTTCACATGCCACCAACTCCACATTCACAGGCAACTTCAGCGCCACAGCCGTTTTCAGATAGCCCTCAATGCAAAGGCTCTAGACGCAAATATTGGTGTGAGAGCTAATTCAATCAAGGAAACACTGCATGTTGGTGAAGGGCATATTGAAGAAGGATCAGCCGAGTGGTTCTTGTGGGAGAACAACTCCATTTGGCTCACTAACTTCACACACCATCAGGCTTCCAAGCAGCTCTCAAGGAAACTCAGTTTTCTTTTTTTTCGTTTTTTTTTTTGTTAACACACATTTTTTTTTAATTATTTATTATTTAACTTCAGTAGTTACATTGTATTATGTGACACAGTTACATAGATACTTGGGTTCTCCCCACCCCTCCCCAAATCCTCCCGCCATGGTGGATTCCTCCACCTTGTTGCATAACCGCTGCTCAAGTTCAGTTGAGATTTCCCCATTGCAAGCGTATACCAAACATAGAGTCCAGTATCTTATTGTCCAGTCAAGTTCAACGGCTTCTTAGGTATACCCTCTCTGGTCTGAAGACAGAGCCAGCAGAGTATCATCCCAGTCAATTGAAAGCTCCAACATAGCATCAGCAAAAATTTACATCATTATGGAATTAATTGACATAGTAATGAGTAATCAATATGTTAAAAGTAAATGCGAGTTCCCGGCCACCTTCTGTGACCACCTCACCTATACTTCAATTTTAGTTTATACACAACATATAACATTCAAAACATAACATGTTATACATAACATCATATCATCTTAAATTAAGGCAAACATGTGGTATTTAACCTTTTGGGATTGGCTCATTTCCCTTAGCATTATGGTTTCCAGTTTGGCCCATTTGGCCACAAAGAACTGCATTTTGTTTTTTTTAATAGCTGAGTAGTATTCCATGGAGTAGATGAACCATAGCTTTCTTATCCAATCCTCTGTTGATGGGCATTTTGGTTGTTTCCATGTTTTTGCAATTACTGATTGTGCTGCTATGAACATAGGAGTGCATGTTGGTTTCTCATAGAACAAGTGCACTGGAACACTTAGGGGTAGGCCCTCACTTCCTAAAAAAGACTCCAGATGCAGTAGAAATCGAGACCAAAATAAACAATTGGGACCTCATCAAACTAAGAAGCTTCTGTACAGCTAGAGAAACAATCAACAAAGTAAAAAGGCAACCCACAGAATGGGAGAAGATCTTCGCACACGACATAGGTGATAGAGGGCTGATCTCCAGAATATACAAAGAGCTACAAAACAACCAAAATGTCAAAACAAACAAGCCACTCAAGAAATGGGCACGGGAAATGGGCAAACACTTCACAAAGGAACAAACCCAAATGGCAAATAAGCATATGAAAAAATGCTCAAGTTCCCTGGTAATAAGGGAAATCCAAATTAAAACATCAATGAGGTACCACCTAACGCCAATAAGACTGGCCCACATGAATGAAAGCACCAACGACACTTGTTGGCGAGGTTGCGGGGAAAAGGGAACCCTACTCCACTGCTGGTGGGGCTGCAGGCTGGTACAGCCTCTATGGAAATCAGTATGGAGAATATTCAAACAACTCAAATTCAACATACCGTATGATCCAGCAATAGCACTCCTAGGAAACTCAGTTTTCACACTCTATGCTTACTGCCCTTTGAGTGCATTATCTAGGAAAGAACCTGGTAGAGCATCCCACACAAACGAATGCTTCACATGCGGGTTTCACATGCCACCAACTCCACATTCACAGGCAACTTCAGCGCCACAGCCGTTTTCAGATAGCCCTCAATGCAAAGGCTCTAGACGCAAATATTGGTGTGAGAGCTAATTCAATCAAGGAAACACTGCATGTTGGTGAAGGGCATATTGAAGAAGGATCAGCCGAGTGGTTCTTGTGGGAGAACAACTCCATTTGGCTCACTAACTTCACACACCATCAGGCTTCCAAGCAGCTCTCAAGGAAACTCAGTTTTCACACTCTATGCTTAGTGCCCTTTGTGTGCCTAGGACTGAAATGAAGCTTGGTCAGCATCCCACACAAACGAATGCTCCACATGCGGGTTTCACATGCCACCAACTCCACATTCACAGGCAACTTCAGCGCCACAGCCGTTTTCAGATAGCCCTCAATGCAAAGGCTCTAGAGGCAAATATTGGTGTGAGAGCTAATTCAATCAAGGAAACACTGCATGTTGGTGAAGGGCATATTGAAGAAGGATCAGCTGAGTGGTTCTTGTGGGAGAACAACTCCATTTGGCTCACTAACTTCACACACCATCAGGCTTCCAAGCAGCTCTCAAGGAAACTCAGTTTTCACACTCTATGCTTAGTGCCCTTTGAGTGCATTATCTAGGAATGAACCTGGTAGAGCATCCCACACAAACGAATGCTCACATGCGGGTTTCACATGCCACCAACTCCACATTCACAGGCAACTTAAGCGCCACAGCCGTTTTCAGATAGCCCTCAATGCAAAGGCTCTAGACGCAAATATTGGTGTGAGAGCTAATTCAATCAAGGAAACACTGCATGTTGGTGAAGGGCATATTGAAGAAGGATCAGCTGAGTGGTTCTTGTGGGAGAACAACTCCATTTGGCTCACTAACTTCACACACCATCAGGCTTCCAAGCAGCTCTCAAGGAAACTCAGTTTTCACACTCTATGCTTAGTGCCCTTTGAGTGCATTATCTAGGAATGAACCTGGTAGAGCATCCCACACAAACGAATGCTCCACATGCGGGTTTCACATGCCACCAACTCCACATTCACAGGCAACTTCAGCGCCACAGCCGTTTTCAGATAGCCCTCAATGCAAAGGCTCTAGACGCAAATATTGGTGTGAGAGCTAATTCAATCAAGGAAACACTGCATGTTGGTGAAGGGCATATTGAAGAAGGATCAGCCGAGTGGTTCTTGTGGGAGAACAACTCCATTTGGCTCACTAACTTCACACACCATCAGGCTTCCAAGCAGCTCTCAAGGAAACTCAGTTTTCACACTCTATGCTTAGTGCCCTTTGAGTGCATTATCTAGGAATGAACCTGGTAGAGCATCCCACACAAACGAATGCTCCACATGCGGGTTTCACATGCCACCAACTCCACATTCACAGGCAACTTCAGCGCCACAGCCGTTTTCAGATAGCCCTCAATGCAAAGGCTCTAGACGCAAATATTGGTGTGAGAGCTAATTCAATCAAGGAAACACTGCATGTTGGTGAAGGGCATATTGAAGAAGGATCAGCCGAGTGGTTCTTGTGGGAGAACAACTCCATTTGGCTGACTAACTTCACACACCATCAGGCTTCCAAGCAGCTCTCAAGGAAACTCAGCTTTCTTTTTTTTCGTTTTTTTTTTGTTAACACACATTTTTTTTTAATTATTTATTATTTAACTTCAGTAGTTACATTGTATTATGTGACACAGTTACATAGATACTTGGGTTCTCCCCACCCCTCCCCAAATCCTCCCGCCATGGTGGATTCCTCCACCTTGTTGCATAACCGCAGCTCAAGTTCAGTTGAGATTTCCCCATTGCAAGCGTATACCAAACATAGAGTCCAGTATCTTATTGTCCAGTCAAGTTCAACGGCTTCTTAGGTATACCCTCTCTGGTCTGAAGACAGAGCCAGCAGAGTATCATCCCAGTCAATTGAAAGCTCCAACATACCATCAGCAAAAATTTACATCATTATGGAATTAATTGACATAGTAATGAGTAATCAATATGTTAAAAGTAAATGCGAGTTCCCGGCCACCTTCTGTGACCACCTCACCTATACTTCAATTTTAGTTTATACACAACATATAACATTCAAAACATAACATGTTATACATAACATCATATCATCTTAAATTAAGGCAAACATGTGGTATTTAACCTTTTGGGATTGGCTCATTTCCCTTAGCATTATGGTTTCCAGTTTGGCCCATTTGGCCACAAAGAACTGCATTTTGTTTTTTTTAATAGCTGAGTAGTATTCCATGGAGTAGATGAACCATAGCTTTCTTATCCAATCCTCTGTTGATGGGCATTTTGGTTGTTTCCATGTTTTTGCAATTACTGATTGTGCTGCTATGAACATAGGAGTGCATGTTGGTTTCTCATAGAACAAGTGCACTGGAACACTTAGGGGTAGGCCCTCACTTCCTAAAAAAGACTCCAGATGCAGTAGAAATCGAGACCAAAATAAACAATTGGGACCTCATCAAACTAAGAAGCTTCTGTACAGCTAGAGAAACAATCAACAAAGTAAAAAGGCAACCCACAGAATGGGAGAAGATCTTCGCACACGACATAGGTGATAGAGGGCTGATCTCCAGAATATACAAAGAGCTACAAAACAACCAAAATGTCAAAACAAACAAGCCACTCAAGAAATGGGCACGGGAAATGGGCAAACACTTCACAAAGGAACAAACCCAAATGGCAAATAAGCATATGAAAAAATGCTCAAGTTCCCTGGTAATAAGGGAAATCCAAATTAAAACATCAATGAGGTACCACCTAACGCCAATAAGACTGGCCCACATGAATGAAAGCACCAACGACACTTGTTGGCGAGGTTGCGGGGAAAAGGGAACCCTACTCCACTGCTGGTGGGGCTGCAGGCTGGTACAGCCTCTATGGAAATCAGTATGGAGAATATTCAAACAACTCAAATTCAACATACCGTATGATCCAGCAATAGCACTCCTAGGAAACTCAGTTTTCACACTCTATGCTTACTGCCCTTTGAGTGCATTATCTAGGAAAGAACCTGGTAGAGCATCCCACACAAACGAATGCTTCACATGCGGGTTTCACATGCCACCAACTCCACATTCACAGGCAACTTCAGCGCCACAGCCGTTTTCAGATAGCCCTCAATGCAAAGGCTCTAGACGCAAATATTGGTGTGAGAGCTAATTCAATCAAGGAAACACTGCATGTTGGTGAAGGGCATATTGAAGAAGGATCAGCCGAGTGGTTCTTGTGGGAGAACAACTCCATTTGGCTCACTAACTTCACACACCATCAGGCTTCCAAGCAGCTCTCAAGGAAACTCAGTTTTCACACTCTATGCTTAGTGCCCTTTGTGTGCCTAGGACTGAAATGAAGCTTGGTCAGCATCCCACACAAACGAATGCTCCACATGCGGATTTCACATGCCACCAACTCCACATTCACAGGCAACTTCAGCGCCACAGCCGTTTTCAGATAGCCCTCAATGCAAAGGCTCTAGACGCAAATATTGGTGTGAGAGCTAATTCAATCAAGGAAACACTGCATGTTGGTGAAGGGCATATTGAAGAAGGATCAGCTGAGATGTTCTTGTGGGAGAACAACTCCATTTGGCTCACTAACTTCACACACCATCAGGCTTCCAAGCAGCTCTCAAGGAAACTCAGTTTTCACACTCTATGCTTAGTGCCCTTTGAGTGCATTATCTAGGAATGAACCTGGTAGAGCATCCCACACAAACGAATGCTCACATGCGGGTTTCACATGCCACCAACTCCACATTCACAGGCAACTTAAGCGCCACAGCCGTTTTCAGATAGCCCTCAATGCAAAGGCTCTAGACGCAAATATTGGTGTGAGAGCTAATTCAATCAAGGAAACACTGCATGTTGGTGAAGGGCATATTGAAGAAGAATCAGCCGAGTGGTTCTTGTGGGAGAACAACTCCATTTGGCTCACTAACTTCACACACCATCAGGCTTCCAAGCAGCTCTCAAGGAAACTCAGTTTTCACACTCTATGCTTAGTGCCCTTTGAGTGCATTATCTAGGAATGAACCTGGTACAGCATTTCACACAAACGAATGCTCCACATGCGGGTTTCACATGCCACCAACTGCACATTGACAGGCAACTTCAGCGCCACAGCCGTTTTCAGATAGCCCTCAATGCAAAGGCTCTAGACGCAAATATTGGTGTGAGAGCTAATTCAATCAAGGAAACACTGCATGTTGGTGAAGGGCATATTGAAGAAGGATCAGCCGAGTAGTTCTTGTGGGAGAACAACTCCATTTGGCTGACTAACTTCACACACCATCAGGCTTCCAAGCAGCTCTCAAGGAAACTCAGTTTTCACACTCTATGCTTAGTGCTCTAGGTGTGCCTAGGACTGAAATGAAGCTTGGTCAGCATCCCACACAAACGAATGCTCCACATGCGGGTTTCACATGCCACCAACTCCACATTCTCAGGCAACTTCAGCGCCACAGCCGTTTTCAGATAGCCCTCAATGCAAAGGCTCTAGACGCAAATATTGGTGTGAGAGCTAATTCAATCAAGGAAACACTGCATGTTGGTGAAGGGTATATTGAAGAAGGATCAGCCGAGTGGTTCTTGTGGGAGAACAACTCCATTTGGCTCACTAACTTCACACACCATCACGCTTCCAAGCAGCTCTCAAGGAAACTCAGTTTTCTTTTTTTTCGTTTTTTTTTTTGTTAACACACATTTTTTTTTAAATTATTTATTATTTAACTTCAGTAGTTACATTGTATTATGTGACACAGTTACATAGATACTTGGGTTCTCCCCACCCCTCCCCAAATCCTCCCGCCATGGTGGATTCCTCCACCTTGTTGCATAACCGCTGCTCAAGTTCAGTTGAGATTTCCCCATTGCAAGCGTATACCAAACATAGAGTCCAGTATCTTATTGTCCAGTCAAGTTCAACGGCTTCTTAGGTATACCCTCTCTGGTCTGAAGACAGAGCCAGCAGAGTATCATCCCAGTCAATTGAAAGCTCCAACATACCATCAGCAAAAATTTACATCATTATGGAATTAATTGACATAGTAATGAGTAATCAATATGTTAAAAGTAAATGCGAGTTCCCGGCCACCTTCTGTGACCACCTCACCTATACTTCAATTTTAGTTTATACACAACATATAACATTCAAAACATAACATGTTATACATAACATCATATCATCTTAAATTAAGGCAAACATGTGGTATTTAACCTTTTGGGATTGGCTCATTTCCCTTAGCATTATTGTTTCCAGTTTGGCCCATTTGGCCACAAAGAACTGCATTTTGTTTTTTTTAATAGCTGAGTAGTATTCCATGGAGTAGATGAACCATAGCTTTCTTATCCAATCCTCTGTTGATGGGCATTTTGGTTGTTTCCATGTTTTTGCAATTACTGATTGTGCTGCTATGAACATAGGAGTGCATGTTGGTTTCTCATAGAACAAGTGCACTGGAACACTTAGGGGTAGGCCCTCACTTCCTAAAAAAGACTCCAGATGCAGTAGAAATCGAGACCAAAATAAACAATTGGGACCTCATCAAACTAAGAAGCTTCTGTACAGCTAGAGAAACAATCAACAAAGTAAAAAGGCAACCCACAGAATGGGAGAAGATCTTCGCACACGACATAGGTGATAGAGGGCTGATCTCCAGAATATACAAAGAGCTACAAAACAACCAAAATGTCAAAACAAACAAGCCACTCAAGAAATGGGCACGGGAAATGGGCAAACACTTCACAAAGGAACAAACCCAAATGGCAAATAAGCATATGAAAAAATGCTCAAGTTCCCTGGTAATAAGGGAAATCCAAATTAAAACATCAATGAGGTACCACCTAACGCCAATAAGACTGGCCCACATGAATGAAAGCACCAACGACACTTGTTGGCGAGGTTGCGGGGAAAAGGGAACCCTACTCCACTGCTGGTGGGGCTGCAGGCTGGTACAGCCTCTATGGAAATCAGTATGGAGAATATTCAAACAACTCAAATTCAACATACCGTATGATCCAGCAATAGCACTCCTAGGAAACTCAGTTTTCACACTCTATGCTTACTGCCCTTTGAGTGCATTATCTAGGAAAGAACCTGGTAGAGCATCCCACACAAACGAATGCTTCACATGCGGGTTTCACATGCCACCAACTCCACATTCACAGGCAACTTCAGCGCCACAGCCGTTTTCAGATAGCCCTCAATGCAAAGGCTCTAGACGCAAATATTGGTGTGAGAGCTAATTCAATCAAGGAAACACTGCATGTTGGTGAAGGGCATATTGAAGAAGGATCAGCCAAGTGGTTCTTGTGGGAGAACAACTCCATTTGGCTCACTAACTTCACACACCATCAGGCTTCCAAGCAGCTCTCAAGGAAACTCAGTTTTCACACTCTATGCTTAGTGCCCTTTGAGTGCATTATCTAGGAATGAACCTGGTAGAGCATCCCACACAAACGAATGCTCCACATGCGGGTTTCACATGCCACCAACTCCACATTCACAGGCAACTTCAGCGCCACAGCCGTTTTCAGATAGCCCTCAATGCAAAGGCTCTAGACGCAAATATTGGTGTGAGAGCTAATTCAATCAAGGAAACACTGCATGTTGGTGAAGGGCATATTGAAGAAGGATCAGCCGAGTGGTTCTTGTGGGAGAACAACTCCATTTGGCTCACTAACTTCACACACCATCAGGCTTCCAAGCAGCTCTCAAGGAAACTCAGTTTTCACACTCTATGCTTAGTGCCCTTTGTGTGCCTAGGACTGAAATGAAGCTTGGTCAGCATCAAACACAAACGAATGCTCCACATGCGGGTTTCACATGCCACCAACTCCACATTCACAGGCAACATCAGCGCCACAGCCGTTTGCAGATAGCCCTCAATGCAAAGGCTCTAGACGCAAATATTGGTGTGAGAGCTAATTCAATCAAGGAAACACTGCATGTTGGTGAAGGGCATATTGAAGAAGGATCAGCCAAGTGGTTCTTGTGGGAGAACAACTCCATTTGGCTCACTAACTTCACACACCATCAGGCTTCCAAGCAGCTCTCAAGGAAACTCAGTTTTCACACTCTATGCTTAGTGCCCTTTGAGTGCATTATCTAGGAATGAACCTGGTAGAGCATCCCACACAAACGAATGCTCCACATGCGGGTTTCACATGCCACCAACTCCACATTCACAGGCAACTTCAGCGCCACAGCCGTTTTCAGATAGCCCTCAATGCAAAGGCTCTAGACGCAAATATTGGTGTGAGAGCTAATTCAATCAAGGAAACACTGCATGTTGGTGAAGGGCATATTGAAGAAGGATCAGCCGAGTGGTTCTTGTGGGAGAACAACTCCATTTGGCTCACTAACTTCACACACCATCAGGCTTCCAAGCAGCTCTCAAGGAAACTCAGTTTTCACACTCTATGCTTAGTGCCCTTTGTGTGCGTAGGACTGAAATGAAGCTTGGTCAACATCCCACACAAACGAATGCTCCACATGCGGGTTTCACATGCCACCAACTCCACATTCTCAGGCAACTTCAGCGCCACAGCCGTTTTCAGATAGCCCTCAATGCAAAGGCTCTAGACGCAAATATTGGTGTGAGAGCTAATTCAATCAAGGAAACACTGCATGTTGTTGAAGGGCATATTGAAGAAGGATCAGCCAAGTGGTTCTTGTGGGAGAACAACTCCATTTGGCTCCCTAACTTCACACACCATCAGGCTTCCAAGCAGCTCTCAAGGAAACTCAGTTTTCACACTCTATGCTTAGTGCCCTTTGAGTGCATTATCTAGGAATGAACCTGGTAGAGCATCCCACACAAACGAATGCTCCACATGCGGGTTTCACATGCCACCAACTCCACATTCACAGGCAACTTCAGCGCCACAGCCGTTTTCAGATAGCCCTCAATGCAAAGGCTCTAGACGCAAATATTGGTGTGAGAGCTAATTCAATCAAGGAAACACTGCATGTTGGTGAAGGGCATATTGAAGAAGGATCAGCCGAGTGGTTCTTGTGGGAGAACAACTCCATTTGGCTCACTAACTTCACACACCATCAGGCTTCCAAGCAGCTCTCAAGGAAACTCAGTTTTCACACTCTATGCTTAGTGCCCTTTGTGTGCCTAGGACTGAAATGAAGCTTGGTCAGCATCAAACACAAACGAATGCTCCACATGCGGGTTTCACATGCCACCAACTCCACATTCACAGGCAACATCAGCGCCACAGCCGTTTGCAGATAGCCCTCAATGCAAAGGCTCTAGACGCAAATATTGGTGTGAGAGCTAATTCAATCAAGGAAACACTGCATGTTGGTGAAGGGCATATTGAAGAAGGATCAGCCAAGTGGTTCTTGTGGGAGAACAACTCCATTTGGCTCCCTAACTTCACACACCATCAGGCTTCCAAGCAGCTCTCAAGGAAACTCAGTTTTCACACTCTATGCTTAGTGCCCTTTGAGTGCATTATCTAGGAATGAACCTGGTAGAGCATCCCACACAAACGAATGCTCCACATGCGGGTTTCACATGCCACCAACTCCACATTCACAGGCAACTTCAGCGCCACAGCCGTTTTCAGATAGCCCTCAATGCAAAGGCTCTAGACGCAAATATTGGTGTGAGAGCTAATTCAATCAAGGAAACACTGCATGTTGGTGAAGGGCATATTGAAGAAGGATCAGCCGAGTGGTTCTTGTGGGAGAACAACTCCATTTGGCTCTCTAACTTCACACACCATCAGGCTTCCAAGCAGCTCTCAAGGAAACTCAGTTTTCAAACTCTATGCTTAGTGCCCTTTGAGTGCATTATCTAGGAATGAACCTGGTAGAGCATCCCACACAAACGAATGCTCCACATGCGGGTTTCACATGCCACCAACTCCACATTCACAGGCAACTTCAGCGCCACAGCCGTTTTCAGATAGCCCTCAATGCAAAGGCTATAGACGCAAATATTGGTGTGAGAGCTAATTCAATCAAGGAAACACTGCATGTTGGTGAAGGGCATATTGAAGAAGGATCAGCCGAGTGGTTCTTGTGGGAGAACAACTCCATTTGGCTCACTAACTTCACACACCATCAGGCTTCCAAGCAGCTCTCAAGGAAACTCAGTTTTCACACTCTATGCTTAGTGCCCTTTGTGTGCCTAGGACTGAAATGAAGCTTGGTCAGCATCAAACACAAACGAATGCTCCACATGCGGGTTTCACATGCCACCAACTCCACATTCACAGGCAACTTCAGCGCCACAGCCGTTTTCAGATAGCCCTCAATGCAAAGGCTCTAGACGCAAATATTGGTGTGAGAGCTAATTCAATCAAGGAAACACTGCATGTTGGTGAAGGGCATATTGAAGAAGGATCAGCCGAGTGGTTCTTGTGGGAGAACAACTCCATTTGGCTCACTAACTTCACACACCATCAGGCTTCCAAGCAGCTCTCAAGGAAACTCAGTTTTCACACTCTATGTTTAGTGCCGTTTGAGTGCATTATCTAGGAATGAACCTGGTAGAGCATCCCACACAAACGAATGCTCCACATGCAGGTTTCACATGCCACCAACTCCACATTCACAGGCAACTTCAGCGCCACAGCCGTTTTCAGATAGCCCTCAATGCAAAGGCTCTAGACGCAAATATTGGTGTGAGAGCTAATTCAATCAAGGAAACACTGCATGTTGGTGAAGGGCATATTGAAGAAGGATCAGCCGAGTGGTTCTTGTGGGAGAACAACTCCATTTGGCTCACTAACTTCACACACCATCAGGCTTCCAAGCAGCTCTCAAGGAAACTCAGTTTTCACACTCTATGCTTAGTGCCCTTTGAGTGCATTATCTAGGAATGAACCTGGTAGAGCATCCCACACAAACGAATGCTTCACATGCGGGTTTCACATGCCACCAACTCCACATTCACAGGCAACTTCAGCGCCACAGCCGTTTTCAGATAGCCCTCAATGCAAAGGCTCTAGACGCAAATATTGGTGTGAGAGCTAATTCAATCAAGGAAACACTGCATGTTGGTGAAGGGCATATTGAAGAAGAATCAGCCGAGTGGTTCTTGTGGGAGAACAACTCCATTTGGCTCTCTAACTTCACACACCATCAGGCTTCCAAGCAGCTCTCAAGGAAACTCAGTTTTCACACTCTATGCTTAGTGCCCTTTGAGTGCATTATCTAGGAATGAACCTGGTACAGCATTTCACACAAACGAATGCTCCACATGCGGGTTTCACATGCCACCAACTCCACATTGACAGGCAACTTCAGCGCCACAGCCGTTTTCAGATAGCCCTCAATGCAAAGGCTCTAGACGCAAATATTGGTGTGAGAGCTAATTCAATCAAGGAAACACTGCATGTTGGTGAAGGGCATATTGAAGAAGGATCAGCCGAGTGGTTCTTGTGGGAGAACAACTCCATTTGGCTCACTAACTTCACACACCATCAGGCTTCCAAGCAGCTCTCAAGGAAACTCAGTTTTCACACTCTATGTTTAGTGCCGTTTGAGTGCATTATCTAGGAATGAACCTGGTAGAGCATCCCACACAAACGAATGCTCCACATGCGGGTTTCACATGCCACCAACTCCACATTCACAGGCAACTTCAGCGCCACAGCCGTTTTCAGATAGCCCTCAATGCAAAGGCTCTAGACGCAAATATTGGTGTGAGAGCTAATTCAATCAAGGAAACACTGCATGTTGGTGAAGGGCATATTGAAGAAGGATCAGCCGAGTGGTTCTTGTGGGAGAACAACTCCATTTGGCTCACTAACTTCACACACCATCAGGCTTCCAAGCAGCTCTCAAGGAAACTCAGTTTTCACACTCTATGCTTAGTGCCCTTTGAGTGCCTAGGACTGAAATGAAGCTTGGTCAACATCCCACACAAACGAATGCTCCACATGCGGGTTTCACATGCCACCAACTCCACATTCTCAGGCAACTTCATCGCCACAGCCGTTTTCAGATAGCCCTCAATGCAAAGGCTCTAGACGCAAATATTGGTGTGAGAGCTAATTCAATCAAGGAAACACTGCATGTTGGTGAAGGGCATATTGAAGAAGGATCAGCCGAGTGGTTCTTGTGGGAGAACAACTCCATTTGGCTCACTAACTTCACACACCATCAGGCTTCCAAGCAGCTCTCAAGGAAACTCAGTTTTCACACTCTATGCTTAGTGCCCTTTGAGTGCATTATCTAGGAATGAACCTGGTAGAGCATCCCACACAAACGAATGCTCCACATGCGGGTTTCACATGCCACCAACTCCACATTCACAGGCAACTTCAGCGCCACAGCCGTTTTCAGATAGCCCTCAATGCAAAGGCTCTAGACGCAAATATTGGTGTGAGAGCTAATTCAATCAAGGAAACACTGCATGTTGGTGAAGGGCATATTGAAGAAGGATCAGCCGAGTGGTTCTTGTGGGAGAACAACTCCATTTGGCTCACTAACTTCACACACCATCAGGCTTCCAAGCAGCTCTCAAGGAAACTCAGTTTTCACACTCTATGCTTACTGCCCTTTGAGTGCATTATCTAGGAAAGAACCTGGTAGAGCATCCCACACAAACGAATGCTTCACATGCGGGTTTCACATGCCACCAACTCCACATTCACAGGCAACTTCAGCGCCACAGCCGTTTTCAGATAGCCCTCAATGCAAAGGCTCTAGACGCAAATATTGGTGTGAGAGCTAATGCAATCAAGGAAACACTGCATGTTGGTGAAGGGCATATTGAAGAAGGATCAGCCGAGTGGTTCTTGTGGGAGAACAACTCCATTTGGCTCACTAACTTCACACACCATCAGGCTTCCAAGCAGCTCTCAAGGAAACTCAGTTTTCACACTCTATGTTTAGTGCCGTTTGAGTGCATTATCTAGGAATGAACCTGGTAGAGCATCCCACACAAACGAATGCTCCACATGCGGGTTTCACATGCCACCAACTCCACATTCACAGGCAACTTCAGCGCCACAGCCGTTTTCAGATAGCCCTCAATGCAAAGGCTCTAGACGCAAATATTGGTGTGAGAGCTAATTCAATCAAGGAAACACTGCATGTTGGTGAAGGGCATATTGAAGAAGGATCAGCCGAGTGGTTCTTGTGGGAGAACAACTCCATTTGGCTCACTAACTTCACACACCATCAGGCTTCCAAGCAGCTCTCAAGGAAACTCAGTTTTCACACTCTATGCTTAGTGCCCTTTGTGTGTCTAGGACTGAAATGAAGCTTGGTCAGCATCCCACACAAACGAATGCTTCACATGCGGGTTTCACATGCCACCAACTCCACATTCACAGGCAACTTCAGCGCCACAGCCGTTTTCAGATAGCCCTCAATGCAAAGGCTCTAGACGCAAATATTGGTGTGAGAGCTAATTCAATCAAGGAAACACTGCATGTTGGTCAAGGGCATATTGAAGAAGGATCAGCCGAGTGGTTCTTGTGGGAGAACAACTCCATTTGGCTCACTAACTACACACACCATCAGGCTTCCAAGCAGCTCTCAAGGAAACTCAGTTTTCACACTTTTCTGTTTAGTGCCCTTTGAGTGCATTATCTAGGAATGAACCTGGTAGAGCATCCCACACAAACGAATGCTCCACATGCGGGTTTCACATGCCACCAACTCCACATTCACAGGCAACTTCAGCGCCACAGCCGTTTTCAGATAGCCCTCAATGCAAAGGCTCTAGACGCAAATATTGGTGTGAGAGCTAATTCAATCAAGGAAACACTGCATGTTGGTGAAGGGCATATTGAAGAAGGATCAGCCGAGTGGTTCTTGTGGGAGAACAACTCCATTTGGCTCACTAACTTCACACACCATCAGGCTTCCAAGCAGCTCTCAAGGAAACTCAGTTTTCACACTCTATGCTTAGTGCCCTTTGCGTGCATTATCTAGGAATGAACCTGGTAGAGCATCCCACACAAACGAATGCTTCACATGCGGGTTTCACATGCCACCAACTCCACATTCACAGGCAACTTCAGCGCCACAGCCGTTTTCAGATAGCCCTCAATGCAAAGGCTCTAGACGCAAATATTGGTGTGAGAGCTAATTCAATCAAGGAAACACTGCATGTTGGTGAAGGGCATATTGAAGAAGGATCAGCCGAGTGGTTCTTGTGGGAGAACAACTCCATTTGGCTCACTAACTTCACACACCATCAGGCTTCCAAGCAGCTCTCAAGGAAACTCAGTTTTCACACTCTATGCTTAGTGCCCTTTGAGTGCCTAGGACTGAAATGAAGCTTGGTAGAGCATCCCACACAAACGAATGCTCCACATGCGGGTTTCACATGCCACCAACTCCACATTCACAGGCAACTTCAGCGCCACAGCCGTTTTCAGATAGCCCTCAATGCAAAGGCTCTAGACGCAAATATTGGTGTGAGAGCTAATTCAATCAAGGAAACACTGCATGTTGGTGAAGGGCATATTGAAGAAGGATCAGCCGAGTGGTTCTTGTGGGAGAACAACTCCATTTGGCTCACTAACTTCACACACCATCAGGCTTCCAAGCAGCTCTCAAGGAAACTCAGTTTTCACACTCTATGTTTAGTGCCGTTTGAGTGCATTATCTAGGAATGAACCTGGTAGAGCATCCCACACAAACGAATGCTCCACATGCGGGTTTCACATGCCACCAACTCCACATTCACAGGCAACTTCAGCGCCACAGCCGTTTTCAGATAGCCCTCAATGCAAAGGCTCTAGACGCAAATATTGGTGTGAGAGCTAATTCAATCAAGGAAACACTGCATGTTGGTGAAGGGCATATTGAAGAAGGATCAGCCGAGTGGTTCTTGTGGGAGAACAACTCCATTTGGCTCACTAACTTCACACACCATCAGGCTTCCAAGCAGCTCTCAAGGAAACTCAGTTTTCACACTCTATGCTTAGTGCCCTTTGAGTGCCTAGGACTGAAATGAAGCTTGGTCAACATCCCACACAAACGAATGCTCCACATGCGGGTTTCACATGCCACCAACTCCACATTCTCAGGCAACTTCATCGCCACAGCCGTTTTCAGATAGCTCTCAATGCAAAGGCTCTAGACGCAAATATTGGTGTGAGAGCTAATTCAATCAAGGAAACACTGCATGTTGGTGAAGGGCATATTGAAGAAGGATCAGCCGAGTGGTTCTTGTGGGAGAACAACTCCATTTGGCTCACTAACTTCACACACCATCAGGCTTCCAAGCAGCTCTCAAGGAAACTCAGTTTTCACACTCTATGCTTAGTGCCCTTTGAGTGCATTATCTAGGAATGAACCTGGTAGAGCATCCCACACAAACGAATGCTCCACATGCGGGTTTCACATGCCACCAACTCCACATTCACAGGCAACTTCAGCGCCACAGCCGTTTTCAGATAGCCCTCAATGCAAAGGCTCTAGACGCAAATATTGGTGTGAGAGCTAATTCAATCAAGGAAACACTGCATGTTGGTGAAGGGCATATTGAAGAAGGATCAGCCGAGTGGTTCTTGTGGGAGAACAACTCCATTTGGCTCACTAACTTCACACACCATCAGGCTTCCAAGCAGCTCTCAAGGAAACTCAGTTTTCACACTCTATGCTTAGTGCCCTTTGAGTGCATTATCTAGGAATGAACCTGGTAGAGCATCCCACACAAACGAATGCTTCACATGCGGGTTTCACATGCCACCAACTCCACATTCACAGGCAACTTCAGCGCCACAGCCGTTTTCAGATAGCCCTCAATGCAAAGGCTCTAGACGCAAATATTGGTGTGAGAGCTAATGCAATCAAGGAAACACTGCATGTTGGTGAAGGGCATATTGAAGAAGGATCAGCCGAATGGTTCTTGTGGGAGAACAACTCCATTTGGCTCACTAACTTCACACACCATCAGGCTTCCAAGCAGCTCTCAAGGAAACTCAGTTTTCACACTCTATGTTTAGTGCCGTTTGAGTGCATTATCTAGGAATGAACCTGGTAGAGCATCCCACACAAACGAATGCTCCACATGCGGGTTTCACATGCCACCAACTCCACATTCACAGGCAACTTCAGCGCCACAGCCGTTTTCAGATAGCCCTCAATGCAAAGGCTCTAGACGCAAATATTGGTGTGAGAGCTAATTCAATCAAGGAAACACTGCATGTTGGTGAAGGGCATATTGAAGAAGGATCAGCCGAGTGGTTCTTGTGGGAGAACAACTCCATTTGGCTCACTAACTTCACACACCATCAGGCTTCCAAGCAGCTCTCAAGGAAACTCAGTTTTCACACTCTATGCTTAGTGCCCTTTGTGTGTCTAGGACTGAAATGAAGCTTGGTCAGCATCCCACACAAACGAATGCTTCACATGCGGGTTTCACATGCCACCAACTCCACATTCACAGGCAACTTCAGCGCCACAGCCGTTTTCAGATAGCCCTCAATGCAAAGGCTCTAGACGCAAATATTGGTGTGAGAGCTAATTCAATCAAGGAAACACTGCATGTTGGTCAAGGGCATATTGAAGAAGGATCAGCCGAGTGGTTCTTGTGGGAGAACAACTCCATTTGGCTCACTAACTTCACACACCATCAGGCTTCCAAGCAGCTCTCAAGGAAACTCAGTTTTCACACTTTTCTGTTTAGTGCCCTTTGAGTGCATTATCTAGGAATGAACCTGGTAGAGCATCCCACACAAACGAATGCTCCACATGCGGGTTTCACATGCCACCAACTCCACATTCACAGGCAACTTCAGCGCCACAGCCGTTTTCAGATAGCCCTCAATGCAAAGGCTCTAGACGCAAATATTGGTGTGAGAGCTAATTCAATCAAGGAAACACTGCATGTTGGTGAAGGGCATATTGAAGAAGGATCAGCCGAGTGGTTCTTGTGGGAGAACAACTCCATTTGGCTCACTAACTTCACACACCATCAGGCTTCCAAGCAGCTCTCAAGGAAACTCAGTTTTCACACTCTATGCTTAGTGCCCTTTGCGTGCATTATCTAGGAATGAACCTGGTAGAGCATCCCACACAAACGAATGCTTCACATGCGGGTTTCACATGCCACCAACTCCACATTCACAGGCAACTTCAGCGCCACAGCCGTTTTCAGATAGCCCTCAATGCAAAGGCTCTAGACGCAAATATTGGTGTGAGAGCTAATTCAATCAAGGAAACACTGCATGTTGGTGAAGGGCATATTGAAGAAGGATCAGCTGAGTGGTTCTTGTGGGAGAACAACTCCATTTGGCTCACTAACTTCACACACCATCAGGCTTCCAAGCAGCTCTCAAGGAAACTCAGTTTTCACACTCTATGCTTAGTGCCCTTTGAGTGCCTAGGACTGAAATGAAGCTTGGTAGAGCATCCCACACAAACGAATGCTCCACATGCGGGTTTCACATGCCACCAACTCCACATTCACAGGCAACTTCAGCGCCACAGCCGTTTTCAGATAGCCCTCAATGCAAAGGCTCTAGACGCAAATATTGGTGTGAGAGCTAATTCAATCAAGGAAACACTGCATGTTGGTGAAGGGCATATTGAAGAAGGATCAGCCGAGTGGTTCTTGTGGGAGAACAACTCCATTTGGCTCACTAACTTCACACACCATCAGGCTTCCAAGCAGCTCTCAAGGAAACTCAGTTTTCACACTCTATGCTTAGTGCCCTTTGAGTGCATTATCTAGGAATGAACCTGGTAGAGCATCCCACACAAACGAATGCTCCACATGCGGGTTTCACATGCCACCAACTCCACATTCACAGGCAACTTCAGCGCCACAGCCGTTTTCAGATAGCCCTCAATGCAAAGGCTCTAGACGCAAATATTGGTGTGAGAGCTAATTCAATCAAGGAAACACTGCATGTTGGTGAAGGGCATATTGAAGAAGGATCAGCCGAGTGGTTCTTGTGGGAGAACAACTCCATTTGGCTCACTAACTTCACACACCATCAGGCTTCCAAGCAGCTCTCAAGGAAACTCAGTTTTCACACTCTATGTTTAGTGCCCTTTGAGTGCATTATCTAGGAATGAACCTGGTAGAGCATCCCACACAAACGAATGCTCCACATGCGGGTTTCACATGCCACCAACTCCACATTCACAGGCAACTTCAGCGCCACAGCCGTTTTCAGATAGCCCTCAATGCAAAGGCTCTAGACGCAAATATTGGTGTGAGAGCTAATTCAATCAAGGAAACACTGCATGTTGGTGAAGGGCATATTGAAGAAGGATCAGCCGAGTGGTTCTTGTGGGAGAACAACTCCATTTGGCTCACTAACTTCACACACCATCAGGCTTCCAAGCAGCTCTCAAGGAAACTCAGTTTTCACACTCTATGCTTAGTGCCCTTTGTGTGTCTAGGACTGAAATGAAGCTTGGTCAGCATCCCACACAAACGAATGCTTCACATGCGGGTTTCACATGCCACCAACTCCACATTCACAGGCAACTTCAGCGCCACAGCCGTTTTCAGATAGCCCTCAATGCAAAGGCTCTAGACGCAAATATTGGTGTGAGAGCTAATTCAATCAAGGAAACACTGCATGTTGGTCAAGGGCATATTGAAGAAGGATCAGCCGAGTGGTTCTTGTGGGAGAACAACTCCATTTGGCTCACTAACTTCACACACCATCAGGCTTCCAAGCAGCTCTCAAGGAAACTCAGTTTTCACACTTTTCTGTTTAGTGCCCTTTGAGTGCATTATCTAGGAATGAACCTGGTAGAGCATCCCACACAAACGAATGCTCCACATGCGGGTTTCACATGCCACCAACTCCACATTCACAGGCAACTTCAGCGCCACAGCCGTTTTCAGATAGCCCTCAATGCAAAGGCTCTAGACGCAAATATTGGTGTGAGAGCTAATTCAATCAAGGAAACACTGCATGTTGGTGAAGGGCATATTGAAGAAGGATCAGCCGAGTGGTTCTTGTGGGAGAACAACTCCATTTGGCTCACTAACTTCACACACCATCAGGCTTCCAAGCAGCTCTCAAGGAAACTCAGTTTTCACACTCTATGCTTAGTGCCCTTTGCGTGCATTATCTAGGAATGAACCTGGTAGAGCATCCCACACAAACGAATGCTTCACATGCGGGTTTCACATGCCACCAACTCCACATTCACAGGCAACTTCAGCGCCACAGCCGTTTTCAGATAGCCCTCAATGCAAAGGCTCTAGACGCAAATATTGGTGTGAGAGCTAATTCAATCAAGGAAACACTGCATGTTGGTGAAGGGCATATTGAAGAAGGATCAGCCGAGTGGTTCTTGTGGGAGAACAACTCCATTTGGCTCACTAACTTCACACACCATCAGGCTTCCAAGCAGCTCTCAAGGAAACTCAGTTTTCACACTCTATGCTTAGTGCCCTTTGAGTGCCTAGGACTGAAATGAAGCTTGGTCAACATCCCACACAAACGAATGCTCCACATGCGGGTTTCACATGCCACCAACTCCACATTCACAGGCAACTTCAGCGCCACAGCCGTTTTCAGATAGCCCTCAATGCAAAGGCTCTAGACGCAAATATTGGTGTGAGAGCTAATTCAATCAAGGAAACACTGCATGTTGGTGAAGGGCATATTGAAGAAGGATCAGCCGAGTGGTTCTTGTGGGAGAACAACTCCATTTGGCTCACTAACTTCACACACCATCAGGCTTCCAAGCAGCTCTCAAGGAAACTCAGTTTTCACACTCTATGCTTAGTGCCCTTTGAGTGCATTATCTAGGAATGAACCTGGTAGAGCATCCCACACAAACGAATGCTCCACATGCGGGTTTCACATGCCACCAACTCCACATTCACAGGCAACTTCAGCGCCACAGCCGTTTTCAGATAGCCCTCAATGCAAAGGCTCTAGACGCAAATATTGGTGTGAGAGCTAATTCAATCAAGGAAACACTGCATGTTGGTGAAGGGCATATTGAAGAAGGATCAGCCGAGTGGTTCTTGTGGGAGAACAACTCCATTTGGCTCACTAACTTCACACACCATCAGGCTTCCAAGCAGCTCTCAAGGAAACTCAGTTTTCACACTCTACGTTTAGTGCCCTTTGAGTGCATTATCTAGGAATGAACCTGGTAGAGCATCCCACACAAACGAATGCTCCACATGCGGGTTTCACATGCCACCAACTCCACATTCACAGGCAACTTCAGCGCCACAGCCGTTTTCAGATAGCCCTCAATGCAAAGGCTCTAGACGCAAATATTGGTGTGAGAGCTAATTCAATCAAGGAAACACTGCATGTTGGTGAAGGGCATATTGAAGAAGGATCAGCCGAGTGGTTCTTGTGGGAGAACAACTCCATTTGGCTCACTAATTTCACACACCATCAGGCTTCCAAGCAGCTCTCAAGGAAACTCAGTTTTCACACTCTATGCTTAGTGCCCTTTGTTTGCCTAGGACTGAAATGAAGCTTGGTCAGCATCCCACACAAACGAATGCTTCACATGCGGGTTTCACATGCCACCAACTCCACATTCACAGGCAACTTCAGCGCCACAGCCGTTTTCAGATAGCCCTCAATGCAAAGGCTCTAGACGCAAATATTGGTGTGAGAGCTAATTCAATCAAGGAAACACTGCATGTTGGTGAAGGGCATATTGAAGAAGGATCAGCCGAGTGGTTCTTGTGGGAGAACAACTCCATTTGGCTCACTAACTTCACACACCATCAGGCTTCCAAGCAGCTCTCAAGGAAACTCAGTTTTCACACTCTATGCTTAGTGCCCTTTGAGTGCATTATCTAGGAATGAACCTGGTAGAGCATCCCACACAAACGAATGCTCCACATGCGGGTTTCACATGCCACCAACTCCACATTCACAGGCAACTTCAGCGCCACAGCCGTTTTCAGATAGCCCTCAATGCAAAGGCTCTAGACGCAAATATTGGTGTGAGAGCTAATTCAATCAAGGAAACACTGCATGTTGGTGAAGGGCATATTGAAGAAGGATCAGCCGAGTGGTTCTTGTGGGAGAACAACTCCATTTGGCTCACTAACTTCACACACCATCAGGCTTCCAAGCAGCTCTCAAGGAAACTCAGTTTTCACACTCTATGCTTAGTGCCCTTTGAGTGCCTAGGACTGATATGAAGCTTGGTAGAGCATCCCACACAAACGAATGCTCCACATGCGGGTTTCACATGCCACCAACTCCACATTCACAGGCAACTTCAGCGCCACAGCCGTTTTCAGATAGCCCTCAATGCAAAGGCTCTAGACGCAAATATTGGTGTGAGAGCTAATTCAATCAAGGAAACACTGCATGTTGGTGAAGGGCATATTGAAGAAGGATCAGCCGAGTGGTTCTTGTGGGAGAACAACTCCATTTGGCTCACTAACTTCACACACCATCAGGCTTCCAAGCAGCTCTCAAGGAAACTCAGTTTTCACACTCTATGCTTAGTGCCCTTTGAGTGCCTAGGACTGAAATGAAGCTTGGTAGAGCATCCCACACAAACGAATGCTCCACATGCGGGTTTCACATGCCACCAACTCCACATTCACAGGCAACTTCAGCGCCACAGCCGTTTTCAGATAGCCCTCAATGCAAAGGCTCTAGACGCAAATATTGGTGTGAGAGCTAATTCAATCAAGGAAACACTGCATGTTGGTGAAGGGCATATTGAAGAAGGATCAGCCGAGTGGTTCTTGTGGGAGAACAACTCCATTTGGCTCACTAACTTCACACACCATCAGGCTTCCAAGCAGCTCTCAAGGAAACTCAGTTTTCACACTCTATGCTTAGTGCCCTTTGAGTGCATTATCTAGGAATGAACCTGGTAGAGCATCCCACACAAACGAATGCTTCACATGCGGGTTTCACATGCCACCAACTCCACATTCACAGGCAACTTCAGCGCCACAGCCGTTTTCAGATAGCCCTCAATGCAAAGGCTCTAGACGCAAATATTGGTGTGAGAGCTAATTCAATCAAGGAAACACTGCATGTTGGTGAAGGGCATATTGAAGAAGGATCAGCCGAGTGGTTCTTGTGGGAGAACAACTCCATTTGGCTCACTAACTTCACACACCATCAGGCTTCCAAGCAGCTCTCAAGGAAACTCAGTTTTCACACTCTATGCTTAGTGCCCTTTGCGTGCATTATCTAGGAATGAACCTGGTAGAGCATCCCACACAAACGAATGCTTCACATGCGGGTTTCACATGCCACCAACTCCACATTCACAGGCAACTTCAGCGCCACAGCCGTTTTCAGATAGCCCTCAATGCAAAGGCTCTAGACGCAAATATTGGTGTGAGAGCTAATTCAATCAAGGAAACACTGCATGTTGGTGAAGGGCATATTGAAGAAGGATCAGCCGAGTGGTTCTTGTGGGAGAACAACTCCATTTGGCTCACTAACTTCACACACCATCAGGCTTCCAAGCAGCTCTCAAGGAAACTCAGTTTTCACACTCTATGCTTAGTGCCCTTTGAGTGCCTAGGACTGAAATGAAGCTTGGTCAACATCCCACACAAACGAATGCTCCACATGCGGGTTTCACATGCCACCAACTCCACATTCACAGGCAACTTCAGCGCCACAGCCGTTTTCAGATAGCCCTCAATGCAAAGGCTCTAGACGCAAATATTGGTGTGAGAGCTAATTCAATCAAGGAAACACTGCATGTTGGTGAAGGGCATATTGAAGAAGGATCAGCCGAGTGGTTCTTGTGGGAGAACAACTCCATTTGGCTCACTAACTTCACACACCATCAGGCTTCCAAGCAGCTCTCAAGGAAACTCAGTTTTCACACTCTATGCTTAGTGCCCTTTGAGTGCATTATCTAGGAATGAACCTGGTAGAGCATCCCACACAAACGAATGCTCCACATGCGGGTTTCACATGCCACCAACTCCACATTCACAGGCAACTTCAGCGCCACAGCCGTTTTCAGATAGCCCTCAATGCAAAGGCTCTAGACGCAAATATTGGTGTGAGAGCTAATTCAATCAAGGAAACACTGCATGTTGGTGAAGGGCATATTGAAGAAGGATCAGCCGAGTGGTTCTTGTGGGAGAACAACTCCATTTGGCTCACTAACTTCACACACCATCAGGCTTCCAAGCAGCTCTCAAGGAAACTCAGTTTTCACACTCTATGTTTAGTGCCCTTTGAGTGCATTATCTAGGAATGAACCTGGTAGAGCATCCCACACAAACGAATGCTCCACATGCGGGTTTCACATGCCACCAACTCCACATTCACAGGCAACTTCAGCGCCACAGCCGTTTTCAGATAGCCCTCAATGCAAAGGCTCTAGACGCAAATATTGGTGTGAGAGCTAATTCAATCAAGGAAACACTGCATGTTGGTGAAGGGCATATTGAAGAAGGATCAGCCGAGTGGTTCTTGTGGGAGAACAACTCCATTTGGCTCACTAACTTCACACACCATCAGGCTTCCAAGCAGCTCTCAAGGAAACTCAGTTTTCACACTCTATGCTTAGTGCCCTTTGTTTGCCTAGGACTGAAATGAAGCTTGGTCAGCATCCCACACAAACGAATGCTTCACATGCGGGTTTCACATGCCACCAACTCCACATTCACAGGCAACTTCAGCGCCACAGCCGTTTTCAGATAGCCCTCAATGCAAAGGCTCTAGACGCAAATATTGGTGTGAGAGCTAATTCAATCAAGGAAACACTGCATGTTGGTGAAGGGCATATTGAAGAAGGATCAGCCGAGTGGTTCTTGTGGGAGAACAACTCCATTTGGCTCACTAACTTCACACACCATCAGGCTTCCAAGCAGCTCTCAAGGAAACTCAGTTTTCACACTCTATGCTTAGTGCCCTTTGAGTGCATTATCTAGGAATGAACCTGGTAGAGCATCCCACACAAACGAATGCTCCACATGCGGGTTTCACATGCCACCAACTCCACATTCACAGGCAACTTCAGCGCCACAGCCGTTTTCAGATAGCCCTCAATGCAAAGGCTCTAGACGCAAATATTGGTGTGAGAGCTAATTCAATCAAGGAAACACTGCATGTTGGTGAAGGGCATATTGAAGAAGGATCAGCCGAGTGGTTCTTGTGGGAGAACAACTCCATTTGGCTCACTAACTTCACACACCATCAGGCTTCCAAGCAGCTCTCAAGGAAACTCAGTTTTCACACTCTATGCTTAGTGCCCTTTGAGTGCCTAGGACTGATATGAAGCTTGGTAGAGCATCCCACACAAACGAATGCTCCACATGCGGGTTTCACATGCCACCAACTCCACATTCACAGGCAACTTCAGCGCCACAGCCGTTTTCAGATAGCCCTCAATGCAAAGGCTCTAGACGCAAATATTGGTGTGAGAGCTAATTCAATCAAGGAAACACTGCATGTTGGTGAAGGGCATATTGAAGAAGGATCAGCCGAGTGGTTCTTGTGGGAGAACAACTCCATTTGGCTCACTAACTTCACACACCATCAGGCTTCCAAGCAGCTCTCAAGGAAACTCAGTTTTCACACTCTATGCTTAGTGCCCTTTGAGTGCCTAGGACTGAAATGAAGCTTGGTAGAGCATCCCACACAAACGAATGCTCCACATGCGGGTTTCACATGCCACCAACTCCACATTCACAGGCAACTTCAGCGCCACAGCCGTTTTCAGATAGCCCTCAATGCAAAGGCTCTAGACGCAAATATTGGTGTGAGAGCTAATTCAATCAAGGAAACACTGCATGTTGGTGAAGGGCATATTGAAGAAGGATCAGCCGAGTGGTTCTTGTGGGAGAACAACTCCATTTGGCTCACTAACTTCACACACCATCAGGCTTCCAAGCAGCTCTCAAGGAAACTCAGTTTTCACACTCTATGCTTAGTGCCCTTTGAGTGCATTATCTAGGAATGAACCTGGTAGAGCATCCCACACAAACGAATGCTTCACATGCGGGTTTCACATGCCACCAACTCCACATTCACAGGCAACTTCAGCGCCACAGCCGTTTTCAGATAGCCCTCAATGCAAAGGCTCTAGACGCAAATATTGGTGTGAGAGCTAATTCAATCAAGGAAACACTGCATGTTGGTGAAGGGCATATTGAAGAAGGATCAGCCGAGTGGTTCTTGTGGGAGAACAACTCCATTTGGCTCACTAACTTCACACACCATCAGGCTTCCAAGCAGCTCTCAAGGAAACTCAGTTTTCACACTCTATGCTTAGTGCCCTTTGTGTGCCTAGGACTGAAATGAAGCTTGGTCAGCATCCCACACAAACGAATGCTTCACATGCGGGTTTCACATGCCACCAACTCCACATTCACAGGCAACTTCAGCGCCACAGCCGTTTTCAGATAGCCCTCAATGCAAAGGCTCTAGACGCAAATATTGGTGTGAGAGCTAATTCAATCAAGGAAACACTGCATGTTGGTGAAGGGCATATTGAAGAAGGATCAGCCGAGTGGTTCTTGTGGGAGAACAACTCCATTTGGCTCACTAACTTCACACACCATCAGGCTTCCAAGCAGCTCTCAAGGAAACTCAGTTTTCACACTCTATGCTTAGTGCCCTTTGAGTGCATTATCTAGGAATGAACCTGGTAGAGCATCCCACACAAACGAATGCTCCACATGCGGGTTTCACATGCCATCAACTCCACATTCACAGGCAACTTCAGCGCCACAGCCGTTTTCAGATAGCCCTCAATGCAAAGGCTCTAGACGCAAATATTGGTGTGAGAGCTAATTCAATCAAGGAAACACTGCATGTTGGTGAAGGGCATATTGAAGAAGGATCAGCCGAGTGGTTCTTGTGGGAGAACAACTCCATTTGGCTCACTAACTTCATACACCATCAGGCTTCCAAGCAGCTCTCAAGGAAACTCAGTTTTCACACTCTATGCTTAGTGCCCTTTGCGTGCATTATCTAGGAATGAACCTGGTAGAGCATCCCACACAAACGAATGCTTCACATGCGGGTTTCACATGCCACCAACTCCACATTCACAGGCAACTTCAGCGCCACAGCTGTTTTCAGATAGCCCTCAATGCAAAGGCTCTAGACGCAAATATTGGTGTGAGAGCTAATTCAATCAAGGAAACACTGCATGTTGGTGAAGGGCATATTGAAGAAGGATCAGCCGAGTGGTTCTTGTGGGAGAACAACTCCATTTGGCTCACTAACTTCACACACCATCAGGCTTCCAAGCAGCTCTCAAGGAAACTCAGTTTTCACACTCTATGCTTAGTGCCCTTTGAGTGCCTAGGACTGAAATGAAGCTTGGTAGAGCATCCCACACAAACGAATGCTCCACATGCGGGTTTCACATGCCACCAACTCCACATTCACAGGCAACTTCAGCGCCACAGCCGTTTTCAGATAGCCCTCAATGCAAAGGCTCTAGACGCAAATATTGGTGTGAGAGCTAATTCAATCAAGGAAACAGTGCATGTTGGTGAAGGGCATATTGAAGAAGGATCAGCCGAGTGGTTCTTGTGGGAGAACAACTCCATTTGGCTCACTAACTTCACACACCATCAGGCTTCCAAGCAGCTCTCAAGGAAACTCAGTTTTCACACTCTATGCTTAGTGCCCTTTGAGTGCATTATCTAGGAATGAACCTGGTAGAGCATCCCACACAAACGAATGCTCCACATGCGGGTTTCACATGCCACCAACTCCACATTCACAGGCAACTTCAGCGCCACAGCCGTTTTCAGATAGCCCTCAATGCAAAGGCTCTAGACGCAAATATTGGTGTGAGAGCTAATTCAATCAAGGAAACACTGCATGTTGGTGAAGGGCATATTGAAGAAGGATCAGCCGAGTGGTTCTTGTGGGAGAACAACTCCATTTGGCTCACTAACTTCACACACCATCAGGCTTCCAAGCAGCTCTCAAGGAAACTCAGTTTTCACACTCTATGCTTAGTGCCCTTTGAGTGCATTATCTAGGAATGAACCTGGTAGAGCATCCCACACAAACGAATGCTCCACATGCGGGTTTCACATGCCACCAACTCCACATTCACAGGCAACTTCAGCGCCACAGCCGTTTTCAGATAGCCCTCAATGCAAAGGCTCTAGACGCAAATATTGGTGTGAGAGCTAATTCAATCAAGGAAACACTGCATGTTGGTGAAGGGCATATTGAAGAAGGATCAGCCGAGTGGTTCTTGTGGGAGAACAACTCCATTTGGCTCACTAACTTCACACACCATCAGGCTTCCAAGCAGCTCTCAAGGAAACTCAGTTTTCACACTCTATGCTTAGTGCCCTTTGTTTGCCTAGGACTGAAATGAAGCTTGGTCAGCATCCCACACAAACGAATGCTTCACATGCGGGTTTCACATGCCACCAACTCCACATTCACAGGCAACTTCAGCGCCACAGCCGTTTTCAGATAGCCCTCAATGCAAAGGCTCTAGACGCAAATATTGGTGTGAGAGCTAATTCAATCAAGGAAACACTGCATGTTGGTGAAGGGCATATTGAAGAAGGATCAGCCGAGTGGTTCTTGTGGGAGAACAACTCCATTTGGCTCACTAACTTCACACACCATCAGGCTTCCAAGCAGCTCTCAAGGAAACTCAGTTTTCACACTCTATGCTTAGTGCCCTTTGAGTGCATTATCTAGGAATGAACCTGGTAGAGCATCCCACACAAACGAATGCTCCACATGCGGGTTTCACATGCCACCAACTCCACATTCACAGGCAACTTCAGCGCCACAGCCGTTTTCAGATAGCCCTCAATGCAAAGGCTCTAGACGCAAATATTGGTGTGAGAGCTAATTCAATCAAGGAAACACTGCATGTTGGTGAAGGGCATATTGAAGAAGGATCAGCCGAGTGGTTCTTGTGGGAGAACAACTCCATTTGGCTCACTAACTTCACACACCATCAGGCTTCCAAGCAGCTCTCAAGGAAACTCAGTTTTCACACTCTATGCTTAGTGCCCTTTGCGTGCATTATCTAGGAATGAACCTGGTAGAGCATCCCACACAAACGAATGCTTCACATGCGGGTTTCACATGCCACCAACTCCACATTCACAGGCAACTTCAGCGCCACAGCCGTTTTCAGATAGCCCTCAATGCAAAGGCTCTAGACGCAAATATTGGTGTGAGAGCTAATTCAATCAAGGAAACACTGCATGTTGGTGAAGGGCATATTGAAGAAGGATCAGCCGAGTGGTTCTTGTGGGAGAACAACTCCATTTGGCTCACTAACTTCACACACCATCAGGCTTCCAAGCAGCTCTCAAGGAAACTCAGTTTTCACACTCTATGCTTAGTGCCCTTTGAGTGCCTAGGACTGAAATGAAGCTTGGTAGAGCATCCCACACAAACGAATGCTCCACATGCGGGTTTCACATGCCACCAACTCCACATTCACAGGCAACTTCAGCGCCACAGCCGTTTTCAGATAGCCCTCAATGCAAAGGCTCTAGACGCAAATATTGGTGTGAGAGCTAATTCAATCAAGGAAACACTGCATGTTGGTGAAGGGCATATTGAAGAAGGATCAGCCGAGTGGTTCTTGTGGGAGAACAACTCCATTTGGCTCACTAACTTCACACACCATCAGGCTTCCAAGCAGCTCTCAAGGAAACTCAGTTTTCACACTCTATGCTTAGTGCCCTTTGAGTGCATTATCTAGGAATGAACCTGGTAGAGCATCCCACACAAACGAATGCTCCACATGCGGGTTTCACATGCCACCAACTCCACATTCACAGGCAACTTCAGCGCCACAGCCGTTTTCAGATAGCCCTCAATGCAAAGGCTCTAGACGCAAATATTGGTGTGAGAGCTAATTCAATCAAGGAAACACTGCATGTTGGTGAAGG
This sequence comes from Ochotona princeps, assembly GCF_030435755.1. Lineage (NCBI taxonomy): Eukaryota > Metazoa > Chordata > Mammalia > Lagomorpha > Ochotonidae > Ochotona > Ochotona princeps. The sequence continues at coordinate 106,577 of NW_026698128.1, forward strand.
GCATATTGAAGAAGGATCAGCCGAGTGGTTCTTGTGGGAGAACAATTCCATTTGGCTCACTAACTTCACACACCATCAGGCTTCCAAGCAGCTCTCAAGGAAACTCAGTTTTCACACTCTATGCTTAGTGCCCTTTGTTTGCCTAGGACTGAAATGAAGCTTGGTCAGCATCCCACACAAACGAATGCTTCACATGCGGGTTTCACATGCCACCAACTCCACATTCACAGGCAACTTCAGCGCCACAGCCGTTTTCAGATAGCCCTCAATGCAAAGGCTCTAGACGCAAATATTGGTGTGAGAGCTAATTCAATCAAGGAAACACTGCATGTTGGTGAAGGGCATATTGAAGAAGGATCAGCCGAGTGGTTCTTGTGGGAGAACAACTCCATTTGGCTCACTAACTTCACACACCATCAGGCTTCCAAGCAGCTCTCAAGGAAACTCAGTTTTCACACTCTATGCTTAGTGCCCTTTGAGTGCATTATCTAGGAATGAACCTGGTAGAGCATCCCACACAAACGAATGCTCCACATGCGGGTTTCACATGCCATCAACTCCACATTCACAGGCAACTTCAGCGCCACAGCCGTTTTCAGATAGCCCTCAATGCAAAGGCTCTAGACGCAAATATTGGTGTGAGAGCTAATTCAATCAAGGAAACACTGCATGTTGGTGAAGGGCATATTGAAGAAGGATCAGCCGAGGGGTTCTTGTGGGAGAACAACTCCATTTGGCTCACTAACTTCACACACCATCAGGCTTCCAAGCAGCTCTCAAGGAAACTCAGTTTTCACACTCTATGCTTAGTGCCCTTTGCGTGCATTATCTAGGAATGAACCTGGTAGAGCATCCCACACAAACGAATGCTTCACATGCGGGTTTCACATGCCACCAACTCCACATTCACAGGCAACTTCAGCGCCACAGCTGTTTTCAGATAGCCCTCAATGCAAAGGCTCTAGACGCAAATATTGGTGTGAGAGCTAATTCAATCAAGGAAACACTGCATGTTGGTGAAGGGCATATTGAAGAAGGATCAGCCGAGTGGTTCTTGTGGGAGAACAACTCCATTTGGCTCACTAACTTCACACACCATCAGGCTTCCAAGCAGCTCTCAAGGAAACTCAGTTTTCACACTCTATGCTTAGTGCCCTTTGAGTGCCTAGGACTGAAATGAAGCTTGGTCAGCATCCCACACAAACGAATGCTCCACATGCGGGTTTCACATGCCACCAACTCCACATTCACAGGCAACTTCAGCGCCACAGCCGTTTTCAGATAGCCCTCAATGCAAAGGCTCTAGACGCAAATATTGGTGTGAGAGCTAATTCAATCAAGGAAACACTGCATGTTGGTGAAGGGCATATTGAAGAAGGATCAGCCGAGTGGTTCTTGTGGGAGAACAACTCCATTTGGCTCACTAACTTCACACACCATCAGGCTTCCAAGCAGCTCTCAAGGAAACTCAGTTTTCACACTCTATGCTTAGTGCCCTTTGAGTGCATTATCTAGGAATGAACCTGGTAGAGCATCCCACACAAACGAATGCTCCACATGCGGGTTTCACATGCCACCAACTCCACATTCACAGGCAACTTCAGCGCCACAGCCGTTTTCAGATAGCCCTCAATGCAAAGGCTCTAGACGCAAATATTGGTGTGAGAGCTAATTCAATCAAGGAAACACTGCATGTTGGTGAAGGGCATATTGAAGAAGGATCAGCCGAGTGGTTCTTGTGGGAGAACAACTCCATTTGGCTCACTAACTTCACACACCATCAGGCTTCCAAGCAGCTCTCAAGGAAACTCAGTTTTCACACTCTATGCTTAGTGCCCTTTGTGTGCCTAGGACTGAAATGAAGCTTGGTCAGCATCCCACACAAACGAATGCTCCACATGCGGGTTTCACATGCCACCAACTCCACATTCACAGGCAACTTCAGCGCCACAGCCGTTTTCAGATAGCCCTCAATGCAAAGGCTCTAGACGCAAATATTGGTGTGAGAGCTAATTCAATCAAGGAAACACTGCATGTTGGTGAAGGGCATATTGAAGAAGGATCAGCCGAGTGGTTCTTGTGGGAGAACAACTCCATTTGGCTCACTAACTTCACACACCATCAGGCTTCCAAGCAGCTCTCAAGGAAACTCAGTTTTCACACTCTATGCTTAGTGCCCTTTGAGTGCATTATCTAGGAATGAACCTGGTAGAGCATCCCACACAAACGAATGCTCCACATGCGGGTTTCACATGCCACCAACTCCACATTCACAGGCAACTTCAGCGCCACAGCCGTTTTCAGATAGCCCTCAATGCAAAGGCTCTAGACGCAAATATTGGTGTGAGAGCTAATTCAATCAAGGAAACACTGCATGTTGGTGAAGGGCATATTGAAGAAGGATCAGCCGAGTGGTTCTTGTGGGAGAACAACTCCATTTGGCTCACTAACTTCACACACCATCAGGCTTCCAAGCAGCTCTCAAGGAAACTCAGTTTTCACACTCTATGCTTAGTGCCCTTTGAGTGAATTATCTAGGAATGAACCTGGTAGAGTATCCCACACAAACGAATGCTCCACATGCGGGTTTCACATGCCACCAACTCCACATTCACAGGCAACTTCAGCGCCACAGCCGTTTTCAGATAGCCCTCAATGCAAAGGCTCTAGACGCAAATATTGGTGTGAGAGCTAATTCAATCAAGGAAACACTGCATGTTGGTGAAGGGCATATTGAAGAAGGATCAGCCGAGTGGTTCTTGTGGGAGAACAACTCCATTTGGCTCACTAACTTCACACACCATCAGGCTTCCAAGCAGCTCTCAAGGAAACTCAGTTTTCACACTCTATGCTTAGTGCCCGTTGTGTGCCTAGGACTGAAATGAAGCTTGGTCAGCATCCCACACAAACGAATGCTCCACATGCGGGTTTCACATGCCACCAACTCCACATTCACAGGCAACTTCAGCGCCACAGCCGTTTTCAGATAGCCCTCAATGCAAAGGCTCTAGATGCAAATATTGGTGTGAGAGCTAATTCAATCAAGGAAACACTGCATGTTGGTGAAGGGCATATTGAAGAAGGATCAGCCGAGTAGTTCTTGTGGGAGAACAACTCCATTTGGCTCACTAACTTCACACACCATCAGGCTTCCAAGCAGCTCTCAAGGAAACTCAGTTTTCACACTCTATGCTTAGTGCCCTTTGTGTGCCTAGGACTGAAATGAAGCTTGGTCAGCATCCCACATAAACGAATGCTCCACATGCGGGTTTCACATGCCACCAACTCCACATTCACAGGCAACTTCAGCGCCACAGCCGTTTTCAGATAGCCCTCAATGCAAAGGCTCTAGACGCAAATATTGGTGTGAGAGCTAATTCAATCAAGGAAACAGTGCATGTTGGTGAAGGGCATATTGAAGAAGGATCAGCCGAGTGGTTCTTGTGGGAGAACAACTCCATTTGGCTCACTAACTTCACACACCATCAGGCTTCCAAGCAGCTCTCAAGGAAACTCAGTTTTCACACTCTATGCTTAGTGCCCTTTGCGTGCATTATCTAGGAATGAACCTGGTAGAGCATCCCACACAAACGAATGCTTCACATGCGGGTTTCACATGCCACCAACTCCACATTCACAGGCAACTTCAGCGCCACAGCCGTTTTCAGATAGCCCTCAATGCAAAGGCTCTAGACGCAAATATTGGTGTGAGAGCTAATTCAATCAAGGAAACACTGCATGTTGGTGAAGGGCATATTGAAGAAGGATCAGCCGAGTGGTTCTTGTGGGAGAACAACTCCATTTGGCTCACTAACTTCACACACCATCAGGCTTCCAAGCAGCTCTCAAGGAAACTCAGTTTTCACACTCTATGCTTAGTGCCCTTTGAGTGCCTAGGACTGAAATGAAGCTTGGTCAGCATCCCACACAAACGAATGCTCCACATGCGGGTTTCACATGCCACCAACTCCACATTCACAGGCAACTTCAGCGCCACAGCCGTTTTCAGATAGCCCTCAATGCAAAGGCTCTAGACGCAAATATTGGTGTGAGAGCTAATTCAATCAAGGAAACACTGCATGTTGGTGAAGGGCATATTGAAGAAGGATCAGCCGAGTGGTTCTTGTGGGAGAACAACTCCATTTGGCTCACTAACTTCACACACCATCAGGCTTCCAAGCAGCTCTCAAGGAAACTCAGTTTTCACACTCTATGTTTAGTGCCCTTTGAGTGCATTATCTAGGAATGAACCTGGTAGAGCATCCCACACAAACGAATGCTCCACATGCGGGTTTCACATGCCACCAACTCCACATTCACAGGCAACTTCAGCGCCACAGCCGTTTTCAGATAGCCCTCAATGCAAAGGCTCTAGACGCAAATATTGGTGTGAGAGCTAATTCAATCAAGGAAACAGTGCATGTTGGTGAAGGGCATATTGAAGAAGGATCAGCCGAGTGGTTCTTGTGGGAGAACAACTCCATTTGGCTCACTAACTTCACACACCATCAGGCTTCCAAGCAGCTCTCAAGGAAACTCAGTTTTCACACTCTATGTTTAGTGCCCTTTGAGTGCATTATCTAGGAATGAACCTGGTAGAGCATCCCACACAAACGAATGCTCCACATGCGGGTTTCACATGCCACCAACTCCACATTCACAGGCAACTTCAGCGCCACAGCCGTTTTCAGATAGCCCTCAATGCAAAGGCTCTAGACGCAAATATTGGTGTGAGAGCTAATTCAATCAAGGAAACACTGCATGTTGGTGAAGGGCATATTGAAGAAGGATCAGCCGAGTGGTTCTTGTGGGAGAACAACTCCATTTGGCTCACTAACTTCACACACCATCAGGCTTCCAAGCAGCTCTCAAGGAAACTCAGTTTTCACACTCTATGCTTAGTGCCCTTTGTGTGCCTAGGACTGAAATGAAGCTTGGTCAGCATCCCACACAAACGAATGCTCCACATGCGGGTTTCACATGCCACCAACTCCACATTCACAGGCAACTTCAGCGCCACAGCCGTTTTCAGATAGCCCTCAATGCAAAGGCTCTAGACGCAAATATTGGTGTGAGAGCTAATTCAATCAAGGAAACACTGCATGTTGGTGAAGGGCATATTGAAGAAGGATCAGCCGAGTGGTTCTTGTGGGAGAACAACTCCATTTGGCTCACTAACTTCACACACCATCAGGCTTCCAAGCAGCTCTCAAGGAAACTCAGTTTTCACACTCTATGCTTAGTGCCCTTTGAGTGCATTATCTAGGAATGAACCTGGTAGAGCATCCCACACAAACGAATGCTCCACATGCGGGTTTCACATGCCACCAACTCCACATTCACAGGCAACTTCAGCGCCACAGCCGTTTTCAGATAGCCCTCAATGCAAAGGCTCTAGACGCAAATATTGGTGTGAGAGCTAATTCAATCAAGGAAACACTGCATGTTGGTGAAGGGCATATTGAAGAAGGATCAGCCGAGTGGTTCTTGTGGGAGAACAACTCCATTTGGCTCACTAACTTCACACACCATCAGGCTTCCAAGCAGCTCTCAAGGAAACTCAGTTTTCACACTCTATGCTTAGTGCCCTTTGAGTGAATTATCTAGGAATGAACCTGGTAGAGTATCCCACACAAACGAATGCTCCACATGCGGGTTTCACATGCCACCAACTCCACATTCACAGGCAACTTCAGCGCCACAGCCGTTTTCAGATAGCCCTCAATGCAAAGGCTCTAGACGCAAATATTGGTGTGAGAGCTAATTCAATCAAGGAAACACTGCATGTTGGTGAAGGGCATATTGAAGAAGGATCAGCCGAGTGGTTCTTGTGGGAGAACAACTCCATTTGGCTCACTAACTTCACACACCATCAGGCTTCCAAGCAGCTCTCAAGGAAACTCAGTTTTCACACTCTATGCTTAGTGCCCGTTGTGTGCCTAGGACTGAAATGAAGCTTGGTCAGCATCCCACACAAACGAATGCTCCACATGCGGGTTTCACATGCCACCAACTCCACATTCACAGGCAACTTCAGCGCCACAGCCGTTTTCAGATAGCCCTCAATGCAAAGGCTCTAGACGCAAATATTGGTGTGAGAGCTAATTCAATCAAGGAAACACTGCATGTTGGTGAAGGGCATATTGAAGAAGGATCAGCCGAGTAGTTCTTGTGGGAGAACAACTCCATTTGGCTCACTAACTTCACACACCATCAGGCTTCCAAGCAGCTCTCAAGGAAACTCAGTTTTCACACTCTATGCTTAGTGCCCTTTGTGTGCCTAGGACTGAAATGAAGCTTGGTCAGCATCCCACACAAACGAATGCTCCACATGCGGGTTTCACATGCCACCAACTCCACATTCACAGGCAACTTCAGCGCCACAGCCGTTTTCAGATAGCCCTCAATGCAAAGGCTCTAGACGCAAATATTGGTGTGAGAGCTAATTCAATCAAGGAAACAGTGCATGTTGGTGAAGGGCATATTGAAGAAGGATCAGCCGAGTGGTTCTTGTGGGAGAACAACTCCATTTGGCTCACTAACTTCACACACCATCAGGCTTCCAAGCAGCTCTCAAGGAAACTCAGTTTTCACACTCTATGCTTAGTGCCCTTTGTGTGCCTATGACTGAAATGAAGCTTGGTCAGCATCCCACACAAACGAATGCTCCACATGCGGGTTTCACATGCCACCAACTCCACATTCACAGGCAACTTCAGCGCCACAGCCATTTTCAGATAGCCCTCAATGCAAAGGCTCTAGACGCAAATATTGGTGTGAGAGCTAATTCAATCAAGGAAACACTGCATGTTGGTGAAGGGCATATTGAAGAAGGATCAGCCGAGTGGTTCTTGTGGGAGAACAACTCCATTTGGCTCACTAACTTCACACACCATCAGGCTTCCAAGCAGCTCTCAAGGAAACTCAGTTTTCACACTCTATGTTTAGTGCCCTTTGAGTGCATTATCTAGGAATGAACCTGGTAGAGCATCCCACACAAACGAATGCTCCACATGCGGGTTTCACATGCCACCAACTCCACATTCACAGGCAACTTCAGCGCCACAGCCGTTTTCAGATAGCCCTCAATGCAAAGGCTCTAGACGCAAATATTGGTGTGAGAGCTAATTCAATCAAGGAAACACTGCATGTTGGTGAAGGGCATATTGAAGAAGGATCAGCCGAGTGGTTCTTGTGGGAGAACAACTCCATTTGGCTCACTAACTTCACACACCATCAGGCTTCCAAGCAGCTCTCAAGGAAACTCAGTTTTCACACTCTATGCTTAGTGCCCTTTGTGTGCCTAGGACTGAAATGAAGCTTGGTCAGCATCCCACACAAACGAATGCTTCACATGCGGGTTTCACATGCCACCAACTCCACATTCACAGGCAACTTCAGCGCCACAGCCGTTTTCAGATAGCCCTCAATGCAAAGGCTCTAGACGCAAATATTGGTGTGAGAGCTAATTCAATCAAGGAAACACTGCATGTTGGTGAAGGGCATTATGAAGAAGGATCAGCCGAGTGGTTCTTGTGGGAGAACAACTCCATTTTTCTCACTAACTTCACACACCATCAGGCTTCCAAGCAGCTCTCAAGGAAACTCAGTTTTCACACTCTATGCTTAGTGCCCTTTGAGTGCATTATCTAGGAATGAACCTGGTAGAGCATCCCACACAAACGAATGCTCCACATGCGGGTTTCACATGCCACCAACTCCACATTCACAGGCAACTTCAGCGCCACAGCCGTTTTCAGATAGCCCTCAATGCAAAGGCTCTAGACGCAAATATTGGTGTGAGAGCTAATTCAATCAAGGAAACACTGCATGTTGGTGAAGGGCATATTGAAGAAGGATCAGCCGAGTGGTTCTTGTGGGAGAACAACTCCATTTGGCTCACTAACTTCACACACCATCAGGCTTCCAAGCAGCTCTCAAGGAAACTCAGTTTTCACACTCTATGTTTAGTGCCCTTTGAGTGCATTATCTAGGAATGAACCTGGTAGAGCATCCCACACAAACGAATGCTCCACATGCGGGTTTCACATGCCACCAACTCCACATTCACAGGCAACTTCAGCGCCACAGCCGTTTTCAGATAGCCCTCAATGCAAAGGCTCTAGACGCAAATATTGGTGTGAGAGCTAATTCAATCAAGGAAACAGTGCATGTTGGTGAAGGGCATATTGAAGAAGGATCAGCCGAGTGGTTCTTGTGGGAGAACAACTCCATTTGGCTCACTAACTTCACACACCATCAGGCTTCCAAGCAGCTCTCAAGGAAACTCAGTTTTCACACTCTATGTTTAGTGCCCTTTGAGTGCATTATCTAGGAATGAACCTGGTAGAGCATCCCACACAAACGAATGCTCCACATGCGGGTTTCACATGCCACCAACTCCACATTCACAGGCAACTTCAGCGCCACAGCCGTTTTCAGATAGCCCTCAAAGCAAAGGCTCTAGACGCAAATATTGGTGTGAGAGCTAATTCAATCAAGGAAACACTGCATGTTGGTGAAGGGCATATTGAAGAAGGATCAGCCGAGTGGTTCTTGTGGGAGAACAACTCCATTTGGCTCACTAACTTCACACACCATCAGGCTTCCAAGCAGCTCTCAAGGAAACTCAGTTTTCACACTCTATGCTTAGTGCCCTTTGAGTGCATTATCTAGGAATGAACCTGGTAGAGCATCCCACACAAACGAATGCTCCACATGCGGGTTTCACATGCCACCAACTCCACATTCACAGGCAACTTCAGCGCCACAGCCGTTTTCAGATAGCCCTCAATGCAAAGGCTCTAGACGCAAATATTGGTGTGAGAGCTAATTCAATCAAGGAAACACTGCATGTTGGTGAAGGGCATATTGAAGAAGGATCAGCCGAGTGGTTCTTGTGGGAGAACAACTCCATTTGGCTCACTAACTTCACACACCATCAGGCTTCCAAGCAGCTCTCAAGGAAACTCAGTTTTCACACTCTATGCTTAGTGCCCTTTGAGTGAATTATCTAGGAATGAACCTGGTAGAGTATCCCACACAAACGAATGCTCCACATGCGGGTTTCACATGCCACCAACTCCACATTCACAGGCAACTTCAGCGCCACAGCCGTTTTCAGATAGCCCTCAATGCAAAGGCTCTAGACGCAAATATTGGTGTGAGAGCTAATTCAATCAAGGAAACACTGCATGTTGGTGAAGGGCATATTGAAGAAGGATCAGCCGAGTGGTTCTTGTGGGAGAACAACTCCATTTGGCTCACTAACTTCACACACCATCAGGCTTCCAAGCAGCTCTCAAGGAAACTCAGTTTTCACACTCTATGCTTAGTGCCCTTTGTGTGCCTAGGACTGAAATGAAACTTGGTCAGCATCCCACACAAACGAATGCTCCACATGCGGGTTTCACATGCCACCAACTCCACATTCACAGGCAACTTCAGCGCCACAGCCGTTTTCAGATAGCCCTCAATGCAAAGGCTCTAGACGCAAATATTGGTGTGAGAGCTAATTCAATCAAGGAAACAGTGCATGTTGGTGAAGGGCATATTGAAGAAGGATCAGCCGAGTGGTTCTTGTGGGAGAACAACTCCATTTGGCTCACTAACTTCACACACCATCAGGCTTCCAAGCAGCTCTCAAGGAAACTCAGTTTTCACACTCTATGCTTAGTGCCCTTTGTGTGCCTAGGACTGAAATGAAGCTTGGTCAGCATCCCACACAAACGAATGCTCCACATGCGGGTTTCACATGCCACCAACTCCACATTCACAGGCAACTTCAGCGCCACAGCCGTTTTCAGATAGCCCTCAATGCAAAGGCTCTAGACGCAAATATTGGTGTGAGAGCTAATTCAATCAAGGAAACACTGCATGTTGGTGAAGGGCATATTGAAGAAGGATCAGCCGAGTGGTTCTTGTGGGAGAACAACTCCATTTGGCTCACTAACTTCACACACCATCAGGCTTCCAAGCAGCTCTCAAGGAAACTCAGTTTTCACACTCTATGTTTAGTGCCCTTTGAGTGCATTATCTAGGAATGAACCTGGTAGAGCATCCCACACAAACGAATGCTCCACATGCGGGTTTCACATGCCACCAACTCCACATTCACAGGCAACTTCAGCGCCACAGCCGTTTTCAGATAGCCCTCAATGCAAAGGCTCTAGACGCAAATATTGGTGTGAGAGCTAATTCAATCAAGGAAACACTGCATGTTGGTGAAGGGCATATTGAAGAAGGATCAGCCGAGTGGTTCTTGTGGGAGAACAACTCCATTTGGCTCACTAACTTCACACACCATCAGGCTTCCAAGCAGCTCTCAAGGAAACTCAGTTTTCACACTCTATGCTTAGTGCCCTTTGTGTGCCTAGGACTGAAATGAAGCTTGGTCAGCATCCCACACAAACGAATGCTTCATATGCGGGTTTCACATGCTACCAACTCCACATTCACAGGCAACTTCAGCGCCACAGCCGTTTTCAGATAGCCCTCAATGCAAAGGCTCTAGACGCAAATATTGGTGTGAGAGCTAATTCAATCAAGGAAACACTGCATGTTGGTGAAGGGCATATTGAAGAAGGATCAGCCGAGTGGTTCTTGTGGGAGAACAACTCCATTTGGCTCACTAACTTCACACACCATCAGGCTTCCAAGCAGCTCTCAAGGAAACTCAGTTTTCACACTCTATGTTTAGTGCCCTTTGAGTGCATTATCTAGGAATGAACCTGGTAGAGCATCCCACACAAACGAATGCTCCACATGCGGGTTTCACATGCCACCAACTCCACATTCACAGGCAACTTCAGCGCCACAGCCGTTTTCAGATAGCCCTCAATGCAAAGGCTCTAGACGCAAATATTGGTGTGAGAGCTAATTCAATCAAGGAAACAGTGCATGTTGGTGAAGGGCATATTGAAGAAGGATCAGCCGAGTGGTTCTTGTGGGAGAACAACTCCATTTGGCTCACTAACTTCACACACCATCAGGCTTCCAAGCAGCTCTCAAGGAAACTCAGTTTTCACACTCTATGCTTAGTGCCCTTTGCGTGCATTATCTAGGAATGAACCTGGTAGAGCATCCCACACAAACGAATGCTTCACATGCGGGTTTCACATGCCACCAACTCCACATTCACAGGCAACTTCAGCGCCACAGCTGTTTTCAGATAGCCCTCAATGCAAAGGCTCTAGACGCAAATATTGGTGTGAGAGCTAATTCAATCAAGGAAACACTGCATGTTGGTGAAGGGCATATTGAAGAAGGATCAGCCGAGTGGTTCTTGTGGGAGAACAACTCCATTTGGCTCACTAACTTCACACACCATCAGGCTTCCAAGCAGCTCTCAAGGAAACTCAGTTTTCACACTCTATGCTTAGTGCCCTTTGAGTGCCTAGGACTGAAATGAAGCTTGGTCAGCATCCCACACAAACGAATGCTCCACATGCGGGTTTCACATGCCACCAACTCCACATTCACAGGCAACTTCAGCGCCACAGCCGTTTTCAGATAGCCCTCAATGCAAAGGCTCTAGACGCAAATATTGGTGTGAGAGCTAATTCAATCAAGGAAACACTGCATGTTGGTGAAGGGCATATTGAAGAAGGATCAGCCGAGTGGTTCTTGTGGGAGAACAACTCCATTTGGCTCACTAACTTCACACACCATCAGGCTTCCAAGCAGCTCTCAAGGAAACTCAGTTTTCACACTCTATGCTTAGTGCCCTTTGTGTGCCTAGGACTGAAATGAAACTTGGTCAGCATCCCACACAAACGAATGCTCCACATGCGGGTTTCACATGCCACCAACTCCACATTCACAGGCAACTTCAGCGCCACAGCCGTTTTCAGATAGCCCTCAATGCAAAGGCTCTAGACGCAAATATTGGTGTGAGAGCTAATTCAATCAAGGAAACAGTGCATGTTGGTGAAGGGCATATTGAAGAAGGATCAGCCGAGTGGTTCTTGTGGGAGAACAACTCCATTTGGCTCACTAACTTCACACACCATCAGGCTTCCAAGCAGCTCTCAAGGAAACTCAGTTTTCACACTCTATGTTTAGTGCCCTTTGAGTGCATTATCTAGGAATGAACCTGGTAGAGCATCCCACACAAACGAATGCTCCACATGCGGGTTTCACATGCCACCAACTCCACATTCACAGGCAACTTCAGCGCCACAGCCGTTTTCAGATAGCCCTCAATGCAAAGGCTCTAGACGCAAATATTGGTGTGAGAGCTAATTCAATCAAGGAAACACTGCATGTTGGTGAAGGGCATATTGAAGAAGGATCAGCCGAGTGGTTCTTGTGGGAGAACAACTCCATTTGGCTCACTAACTTCACACACCATCAGGCTTCCAAGCAGCTCTCAAGGAAACTCAGTTTTCACACTCTATGCTTAGTGCCCTTTGTGTGCCTAGGACTGAAATGAAGCTTGGTCAGCATCCCACACAAACGAATGCTTCATATGCGGGTTTCACATGCTACCAACTCCACATTCACAGGCAACTTCAGCGCCACAGCCGTTTTCAGATAGCCCTCAATGCAAAGGCTCTAGACGCAAATATTGGTGTGAGAGCTAATTCAATCAAGGAAACACTGCATGTTGGTGAAGGGCATATTGAAGAAGGATCAGCCGAGTGGTTCTTGTGGGAGAACAACTGCATTTGGCTCACTAACTTCACACACCATCAGGCTTCCAAGCAGCTCTCAAGGAAACTCAGTTTTCACACTCTATGTTTAGTGCCCTTTGAGTGCATTATCTAGGAATGAACCTGGTAGAGCATCCCACACAAACGAATGCTCCACATGCGGGTTTCACATGCCACCAACTCCACATTCACAGGCAACTTCAGCGCCACAGCCGTTTTCAGATAGCCCTCAATGCAAAGGCTCTAGACGCAAATATTGGTGTGAGAGCTAATTCAATCAAGGAAACAGTGCATGTTGGTGAAGGGCATATTGAAGAAGGATCAGCCGAGGGGTTCTTGTGGGAGAACAACTCCATTTGGCTCACTAACTTCACACACCATCAGGCTTCCAAGCAGCTCTCAAGGAAACTCAGTTTTCACACTCTATGCTTAGTGCCCTTTGCGTGCATTATCTAGGAATGAACCTGGTAGAGCATCCCACAGAAACGAATGCTTCACATGCGGGTTTCACATGCCACCAACTCCACATTTTCAGGCAACTTCAGCGCCACAGCTGTTTTCAGATAGCCCTCAATGCAAAGGCTCTAGACGCAAATATTGGTGTGAGAGCTAATTCAATCAAGGAAACACTGCATGTTGGTGAAGGGCATATTGAAGAAGGATCAGCCGAGTGGTTCTTGTGGGAGAACAACTCCATTTGGCTCACTAACTTCACACACCATCAGGCTTCCAAGCAGCTCTCAAGGAAACTCAGTTTTCACACTCTATGCTTAGTGCCCTTTGAGTGCCTAGGACTGAAATGAAGCTTGGTCAGCATCCCACACAAACGAATGCTCCACATGCGGGTTTCACATGCCACCAACTCCACATTCACAGGCAACTTCAGCGCCACAGCCGTTTTCAGATAGCCCTCAATGCAAAGGCTCTAGACGCAAATATTGGTGTGAGAGCTAATTCAATCAAGGAAACACTGCATGTTGGTGAAGGGCATATTGAAGAAGGATCAGCCGAGTGGTTCTTGTGGGAGAACAACTCCATTTGGCTGACTAACTTCACACACCATCAGGCTTCCAAGCAGCTCTCAAGGAAACTCAGTTTTCACACTCTATGTTTAGTGCCCTTTGAGTGCATTATCTAGGAATGAACCTGGTAGAGCATCCCACACAAACGAATGCTCCACACGCGGGTTTCACATGCCACCAACTCCACATTCACAGGCAACTTCAGCGCCACAGCCGTTTTCAGATAGCCCTCAATGCAAAGGCTCTAGACGCAAATATTGGTGTGAGAGCTAATTCAATCAAGGAAACACTGCATGTTGGTGAAGGGCATATTGAAGAAGGATCAGCCGAGTGGTTCTTGTGGGAGAACAACTCCATTTGGCTCACTAACTTCACACACCATCAGGCTTCCAAGCAGCTCTCAAGGAAACTCAGTTTTCACACTCTATGCTTAGTGCCCTTTGAGTGCATTATCTAGGAATGAACCTGGTAGAGCATCCCACACAAACGAATGCTCCACATGCGGGTTTCACATGCCACCAACTCCACATTCACAGGCAACTTCAGCGCCACAGCCGTTTTCAGATAGCCCTCAATGCAAAGGCTCTAGACGCAAATATTGGTGTGAGAGCTAATTCAATCAAGGAAACACTGCATGTTGGTGAAGGGCATATTGAAGAAGGATCAGCCGAGTGGTTCTTGTGGGAGAACAACTCCATTTGGCTCACTAACTTCACACACCATCAGGCTTCCAAGCAGCTCTCAAGGAAACTCAGTTTTCACACTCTATGTTTAGTGCCCTTTGAGTGCATTATCTAGGAATGAACCTGGTAGAGCATCCCACACAAACGAATGCTCCACATGCGGGTTTCACATGCCACCAACTCCACATTGACAGGCAACTTCAGCGCCACAGCCGTTTTCAGATAGCCCTCAATGCAAAGGCTCTAGACGCAAATATTGGTGTGAGAGCTAATTCAATCAAGGAAACACTGCATGTTGGTGAAGGGCATATTGAAGAAGGATCAGCCGAGTGGTTCTTGTGGGAGAACAACTCCATTTGGCTCACTAACTTCACACACCATCAGGCTTCCAAGCATCTCTCAAGGAAACTCAGTTTTCACACTCTATGCTTAGTGCCCTTTGAGTGAATTATCTAGGAATGAACCTGGTAGAGCATCCCACACAAACGAATGCTCCACATGCGGGTTTCACATGCCACCAACTCCACATTCACAGGCAACTTCAGCGCCACAGCCGTTTTCAGATAGCCCTCAATGCAAAGGCTCTAGACGCAAATATTGGTGTGAGAGCTAATTCAATCAAGGAAACACTGCATGTTGGTGAAGGGCATATTGAAGAAGGATCAGCCGAGTGGTTCTTGTGGGAGAACAACTCCATTTGGCTCACTAACTTCACACACCATCAGGCTTCCAAGCAGCTCTCAAGGAAACTCAGTTTTCACACTCTATGCTTAGTGCCCTTTGAGTGCCTAGGACTGAAATGAAGCTTGGTCAGCATCCCACACAAACGAATGCTCCACATGCGGGTTTCACATGCCACCAACTCCACATTCACAGGCAACTTCAGCGCCACAGCCGTTTTCAGATAGCCCTCAATGCAAAGGCTCTAGACGCAAATATTGGTGTGAGAGCTAATTCAATCAAGGAAACACTGCATGTTGGTGAAGGGCATATTGAAGAAGGATCAGCCGAGTGGTTCTTGTGGGAGAACAACTCCATTTGGCTGACTAACTTCACACACCATCAGGCTTCCAAGCAGCTCTCAAGGAAACTCAGTTTTCACACTCTATGTTTAGTGCCCTTTGAGTGCATTATCTAGGAATGAACCTGGTAGAGCATCCCACACAAACGAATGCTCCACATGCGGGTTTCACATGCCACCAACTCCACATTCACAGGCAACTTCAGCGCCACAGCCGTTTTCAGATAGCCCTCAATGCAAAGGCTCTAGACGCAAATATTGGTGTGAGAGCTAATTCAATCAAGGAAACACTGCATGTTGGTGAAGGGCATATTGAAGAAGGATCAGCCGAGTGGTTCTTGTGGGAGAACAACTCCATTTGGCTGACTAACTTCACACACCATCAGGCTTCCAAGCAGCTCTCAAGGAAACTCAGTTTTCACACTCTATGTTTAGTGCCCTTTGAGTGCATTATCTAGGAATGAACCTGGTAGAGCATCCCACACAAACGAATGCTCCACATGCGGGTTTCACATGCCACCAACTCCACATTGACAGGCAACTTCAGCGCCACAGCCGTTTTCAGATAGCCCTCAATGCAAAGGCTCTAGACGCAAATATTGGTGTGAGAGCTAATTCAATCAAGGAAACACTGCATGTTGGTGAAGGGCATATTGAAGAAGGATCAGCCGAGTGGTTCTTGTGGGAGAACAACTCCATTTGGCTCACTAACTTCACACACCATCAGGCTTCCAAGCATCTCTCAAGGAAACTCAGTTTTCACACTCTATGCTTAGTGCCCTTTGAGTGAATTATCTAGGAATGAACCTGGTAGAGCATCCCACACAAACGAATGCTCCACATGCGGGTTTCACATGCCACCAACTCCACATTCACAGGCAACTTCAGCGCCACAGCCGTTTTCAGATAGCCCTCAATGCAAAGGCTCTAGACGCAAATATTGGTGTGAGAGCTAATTCAATCAAGGAAACACTGCATGTTGGTGAAGGGCATATTGAAGAAGGATCAGCCGAGTGGTTCTTGTGGGAGAACAACTCCATTTGGCTCACTAACTTCACACACCATCAGGCTTCCAAGCAGCTCTCAAGGAAAACTCAGTTTTCACACTCTATGCTTAGTGCCCTTTGAGTGCCTAGGACTGAAATGAAGCTTGGTCAGCATCCCACACAAACGAATGCTCCACATGCGGGTTTCACATGCCACCAACTCCACATTCACAGGCAACTTCAGCGCCACAGCCGTTTTCAGATAGCCCTCAATGCAAAGGCTCTAGACGCAAATATTGGTGTGAGAGCTAATTCAATCAAGGAAACACTGCATGTTGGTGAAGGGCATATTGAAGAAGGATCAGCCGAGTGGTTCTTGTGGGAGAACAACTCCATTTGCTGACTAACTTCACACACCATCAGGCTTCCAAGCAGCTCTCAAGGAAACTCAGTTTTCACACTCTATGTTTAGTGCCCTTTGAGTGCATTATCTAGGAATGAACCTGGTAGAGCATCCCACACAAACGAATGCTCCACATGCGGGTTTCACATGCCACCAACTCCACATTCACAGGCAACTTCAGCGCCACAGCCGTTTTCAGATAGCCCTCAATGCAAAGGCTCTAGACGCAAATATTGGTGTGAGAGCTAATTCAATCAAGGAAACACTGCATGTTGGTGAAGGGCATATTGAAGAAGGATCAGCCGAGTGGTTCTTGTGGGAGAACAACTCCATTTGGCTGACTAACTTCACACACCATCAGGCTTCCAAGCAGCTCTCAAGGAAACTCAGTTTTCACACTCTATGTTTAGTGCCCTTTGAGTGCATTATCTAGGAATGAACCTGGTAGAGCATCCCACACAAACGAATGCTCCACATGCGGGTTTCACATGCCACCAACTCCACATTCACAGGCAACTTCAGCGCCACAGCCGTTTTCAGATAGCCCTCAATGCAAAGGCTCTAGAGGCAAATATTGGTGTGAGAGCTAATTCAATCAAGGAAACACTGCATGTTGGTGAAGGGCATATTGAAGAAGGATCAGCCGAGTGGTTCTTGTGGGAGAACAACTCCATTTGGCTCACTAACTTCACACACCATCAGGCTTCCAAGCAGCTCTCAAGGAAACTCAGTTTTCACACTCTATGCTTAGTGCCCTTTGAGTGCATTATCTAGGAATGAACCTGGTAGAGCATCCCACACAAACGAATGCTCCACATGCGGGTTTCACATGCCACCAACTCCACATTCACAGGCAACTTCAGCGCCACAGCCGTTTTCAGATAGCCCTCAATGCAAAGGCTCTAGACGCAAATATTGGTGTGAGAGCTAATTCAATCAAGGAAACACTGCATGTTGGTGAAGGGCATATTGAAGAAGGATCAGCCGAGTGGTTCTTGTGGGAGAACAACTCCATTTGGCTCACTAACTTCACACACCATCAGGCTTCCAAGCAGCTCTCAAGGAAACTCAGTTTTCACACTCTATGCTTAGTGCCCTTTGAGTGCCTAGGACTGAAATGAAGCTTGGTCAGCATCCCACACAAACGAATGCTCCACATGCGGGTTTCACATGCCACCAACTCCACATTCACAGGCAACTTCAGCGCCACAGCCGTTTTCAGATAGCCCTCAATGCAAAGGCTCTAGACGCAAATATTGGTGTGAGAGCTAATTCAATCAAGGAAACACTGCATGTTGGTGAAGGGCATATTGAAGAAGGATCAGCCGAGTGGTTCTTGTGGGAGAACAACTCCATTTGGCTGACTAACTTCACACACCATCAGGCTTCCAAGCAGCTCTCAAGGAAACTCAGTTTTCACACTCTATGTTTAGTGCCCTTTGAGTGCATTATCTAGGAATGAACCTGGTAGAGCATCCCACACAAACGAATGCTCCACATGCGGGTTTCACATGCCACCAACTCCACATTCACAGGCAACTTCAGCGCCACAGCCGTTTTCAGATAGCCCTCAATGCAAAGGCTCTAGAGGCAAATATTGGTGTGAGAGCTAATTCAATCAAGGAAACACTGCATGTTGGTGAAGGGCATATTGAAGAAGGATCAGCCGAGTGGTTCTTGTGGGAGAACAACTCCATTTGGCTCACTAACTTCACACACCATCAGGCTTCCAAGCAGCTCTCAAGGAAACTCAGTTTTCACACTCTATGCTTAGTGCCCTTTGAGTGCATTATCTAGGAATGAACCTGGTAGAGCATCCCACACAAACGAATGCTCCACATGCGGGTTTCACATGCCACCAACTCCACATTCACAGGCAACTTCAGCGCCACAGCCGTTTTCAGATAGCCCTCAATGCAAAGACTCTAGACGCAAATATTGGTGTGAGAGCTAATTCAATCAAGGAAACACTGCATGTTGGTGAAGGGCATATTGAAGAAGGATCAGCCGAGTGGTTCTTGTGGGAGAACAACTCCATTTGGCTCACTAACTTCACACACCATCAGGCTTCCAAGCAGCTCTCAAGGAAACTCAGTTTTCACACTCTATGTTTAGTGCCCTTTGAGTGCATTATCTAGGAATGAACCTGGTAGAGCATCCCACACAAACGAATGCTCCACATGCGGGTTTCACATGCCACCAACTCCACATTGACAGGCAACTTCAGCGCCACAGCCGTTTTCAGATAGCCCTCAATGCAAAGGCTCTAGACGCAAATATTGGTGTGAGAGCTAATTCAATCAAGGAAACACTGCATGTTGGTGAAGGGCATATTGAAGAAGGATCAGCCGAGTGGTTCTTGTGGGAGAACAACTCCATTTGGCTCACTAACTTCACACACCATCAGGCTTCCAAGCAGCTCTCAAGGAAACTCAGTTTTCACACTCTATGCTTAGTGCCCTTTGAGTGAATTATCTAGGAATGAACCTGGTAGAGCATCCCACACAAACGAATGCTCCACATGCGGGTTTCACATGCCACCAACTCCACATTCACAGGCAACTTCAGCGCCACAGCCGTTTTCAGATAGCCCTCAATGCAAAGGCTCTAGACGCAAATATTGGTGTGAGAGCTAATTCAATCAAGGAAACACTGCATGTTGGTGAAGGGCATATTGAAGAAGGATCAGCCGAGTGGTTCTTGTGGGAGAACAACTCCATTTGGCTCACTAACTTCACACACCATCAGGCTTCCAAGCAGCTCTCAAGGAAACTCAGTTTTCACACTCTATGCTTAGTGCCCTTTGTGTGCCTAGGACTGAAATGAAGCTTGGTCAGCATCCCACACAAACGAATGCTCCACATGCGGGTTTCACATGCCACCAACTCCACATTGACAGGCAACTTCAGCGCCACAGCCGTTTTCAGATAGCCCTCAATGCAAAGGCTCTAGACGCAAATATTGGTGTGAGAGCTAATTCAATCAAGGAAACACTGCATGTTGGTGAAGGGCATATTGAAGAAGGATCAGCCGAGTGGTTCTTGTGGGAGAACAACTCCATTTGGCTCACTAACTTCACACACCATCAGGCTTCCAAGCAGCTCTCAAGGAAACTCAGTTTTCACACTCTATGCTTAGTGCCCTTTGAGTGAATTATCTAGGAATGAACCTGGTAGAGCATCCCACACAAACGAATGCTCCACATGCGGGTTTCACATGCCACCAACTCCACATTCACAGGCAACTTCAGCGCCACAGCCGTTTTCAGATAGCCCTCAATGCAAAGGCTCTAGACGCAAATATTGGTGTGAGAGCTAATTCAATCAAGGAAACACTGCATGTTGGTGAAGGGGCATATTGAAGAAGGATCAGCCGAGTGGTTCTTGTGGGAGAACAACTCCATTTGGCTCACTAACTTCACACACCATCAGGCTTCCAAGCAGCTCTCAAGGAAACTCAGTTTTCACACTCTATGCTTAGTGCCCTTTGTGTGCCTAGGACTGAAATGAAGCTTGGTCAGCATCCCACACAAACGAATGCTCCACATGCGGGTTTCACATGCCACCAACTCCACATTCACAGGCAACTTCAGCGCCACAGCCGTTTTCAGATAGCCCTCAATGCAAAGGCTCTAGACGCAAATATTGGTGTGAGAGCTAATTCAATCAAGGAAACAGTGCATGTTGGTGAAGGGCATATTGAAGAAGGATCAGCCGAGTGATTCTTGTGGGAGAACAACTCCATTTGGCTCACTAACTTCACACACCATCAGGCTTCCAAGCAGCTCTCAAGGAAACTCAGTTTTCACACTCTATGTTTAGTGCCCTTTGAGTGCATTATCTAGGAATGAACCTGGTAGAGCATCCCACAGAAACGAATGCTTCACATGCGGGTTTCACATGCCACCAACTCCACATTCACAGGCAACTTCAGCGCCACAGCCGTTTTCAGATAGCCCTCAATGCAAAGGCTCTAGACGCAAATATTGGTGTGAGAGCTAATTCAATCAAGGAAACAGTGCATGTTGGTGAAGGGCATATTGAAGAAGGATCAGCCGAGTGGTTCTTGTGGGAGAACAACTCCATTTGGCTCACTAACTTCACACACCATCAGGCTTCCAAGCAGCTCTCAAGGAAACTCAGTTTTCACACTCTATGCTTAGTGCCCTTTGAGTGCCTAGGACTGAAATGAAGCTTGGTCAGCATCCCACACAAACGAATGCTCCACATGCGGGTTTCACATGCCACCAACTCCACATTCACAGGCAACTTCAGCGCCACAGCCGTTTTCAGATAGCCCTCAATGCAAAGGCTCTAGACGCAAATATTGGTGTGAGAGCTAATTCAATCAAGGAAACACTGCATGTTGGTGAAGGGCATATTGAAGAAGGATCAGCCGAGTGGTTCTTGTGGGAGAACAACTCCATTTGGCTCACTAACTTCACACACCATCAGGCTTCCAAGCAGCTCTCAAGAAAACTCAGTTTTCACACTCTATGTTTAGTGCCCTTTGAGTGCATTATCTAGGAATGAACCTGGTAGAGCATCCCACACAAACGAATGCTCCACATGCGGGTTTCACATGCCACCAACTCCACATTCACAGGCAACTTCAGCACCACAGCCGTTTTCAGATAGCCCTCAATGCAAAGGCTCTAGACGCAAATATTGGTGTGAGAGCTAATTCAATCAAGGAAACACTGCATGTTGGTGAAGGGCATATTGAAGAAGGATCAGCCGAGTGGTTCTTGTGGGAGAACAACTCCATTTGGCTCACTAACTTCACACACCATCAGGCTTCCAAGCAGCTCTCAAGGAAACTCAGTTTTCACACTCTATGCTTAGTGCCCTTTGAGTGAATTATCTAGGAATGAACCTGGTAGAGTATCGCACACAAACGAATGCTCCACATGCGGGTTTCACATGCCACCAACTCCACATTCACAGGCAACTTCAGCGCCACAGCCGTTTTCAGATAGCCCTCAATGCAAAGGCTCTAGACGCAAATATTGGTGTGAGAGCTAATTCAATCAAGGAAACACTGCATGTTGGTGAAGGGCATATTGAAGAAGGATCAGCCGAGTGGTTCTTGTGGGAGAACAACTCCATTTGGCTCACTAACTTCACACACCATCAGGCTTCCAAGCAGCTCTCAAGGAAACTCAGTTTTCACACTCTATGCTTAGTGCCCTTTGTGTGCCTAGGACTGAAATGAAGCTTGGTCAGCATCCCACACAAACGAATGCTCCACATGCGGGTTTCACATGCCACCAACTCCACATTCACAGGCAACTTCAGCGCCACAGCCGTTTTCAGATAGCCCTCAATGCAAAGGCTCTAGACGCAAATATTGGTGTGAGAGCTAATTCAATCAAGGAAACACTGCATGTTGGTTGAAAAGGGCATATTGAAGAAGGATCAGCCGAGTGGTTCTTGTGGGAGAACAACTCCATTTGGCTCACTAACTTCACACACCATCAGGCTTCCAAGCAGCTCTCAAGGAAACTCAGTTTTCAAACTCTATGCTTAGTGCCCTTTGAGTGCCTAGGACTGAAATGAAGCTTGGAGAGCATCCCACATATACGAATGCTCCACATGCGGGTTTCACATGCCACCAACTCCACATTCACAGGCAACTTCAGCGCCACAGCCGTTTTCAGATAGCCCTCAATGCAAAGGCTCTAGACGCAAATATTGGTGTGAGAGCTAATTCAATCAAGGAAACACTGCATGTTGGTGAAGGGCATATTGAAGAAGGATCAGCCGAGTGGTTCTTGTGGGAGAACAACTCCATTTGGCTCACTAACTTCACAAACCATCAGGCTTTCAAGCAGCTCTCAAGGAAACTCAGTTTTCACACTCTATGCTTAGTGCCCTTTGTGTGCCTAGGACTGAAATGAAGCTTGGTCAGCATCCAACACAAACGAATGCTCCACATGCGGGTTTCACATGCCACCAACTCCACATTCACAGGCAACTTCAGCGCCACAGCCGTTTTCAGATAGCCCTCAATGCAAAGGCTCTAGACGCAAATATTGGTGTGAGAGCTAATTCAATCAAGGAAACACTGCATGTTGGTGAAGGGCATATTGAAGAAGGATCAGCCGAGTGGTTCTTGTGGGAGAACAACTCCATTTGGCTCACTAACTTCACACACCATCAGGCTTCCAAGCAGCTCTCAAGGAAACTCAGTTTTCAAACTCTATGCTTAGTGCCCTTTGAGTGCCTAGGACTGAAATGAAGCTTGGAGAGCATCCCACATATACGAATGCTCCACATGCGGGTTTCACATGCCACCAACTCCACATTCACAGGCAACTTCAGCGCCACAGCCGTTTTCAGATAGCCCTCAATGCAAAGGCTCTAGACGCAAATATTGGTGTGAGAGCTAATTCAATCAAGGAAACACTGCATGTTGGTGAAGGGCATATTGAAGAAGGATCAGCCGAGTGGTTCTTGTGGGAGAACAACTCCATTTGGCTCACTAACTTCACACACCATCAGGCTTCCAAGCAGCTCTCAAGGAAACTCAGTTTTCACACTCTATGCTTAGTGCCCTTTGAGTGCATTATCTAGGAATGAACCTGGTAGAGCATCCCACACAAACGAATGCTCCACATGCGGGTTTCACATGCCACCAACTCCACATTCACAGGCAACTTCAGCACCACAGCCGTTTTCAGATAGCCCTCAATGCAAAGGCTCTAGACGCAAATATTGGTGTGAGAGCTAATTCAATCAAGGAAACACTGCATGTTGGTGAAGGGCATATTGAAGAAGGATCAGCCGAGTGGTTCTTGTGGGAGAACAACTCCATTTGGCTCACTAACTTCACACACACATACATTAGCAGCTTCCAAGCAGCTCTCAAGGAAACTCAGTTTTCACACTCTATGTTTAGTGCCCTTTGAGTGCATTATCTAGGAATGAACCTGGTAGAGCATCCCACACAAACGAATGCTCCACATGCGGGTTTCACATGCCACCAACTCCACATTCACAGGCAACTTCAGCACCACAGCCGTTTTCAGATAGCCCTCAATGCAAAGGCTCTAGACGCAAATATTGGTGTGAGAGCTAATTCAATCAAGGAAACACTGCATGTTGGTGAAGGGCATATTGAAGAAGGATCAGCCGAGTGGTTCTTGTGGGAGAACAACTCCATTTGGCTCACTAACTTCACACACCATCAGGCTTCCAAGCAGCTCTCAAGGAAACTCAGTTTTCACACTCTATGCTTAGTGCCCTTTGAGTGCATTATCTAGGAATGAACCTGGTAGAGCATCCCACACAAACGAATGCTCCACATGCGGGTTTCACATGCCACCAACTCCACATTCACAGGCAACTTCAGCGCCACAGCCGTTTTCAGATAGCCCTCAATGCAAAGGCTCTAGACGCAAATATTGGTGTGAGAGCTAATTCAATCAAGGAAACACTGCATGTTGGTGAAGGGCATATTGAAGAAGGATCAGCCGAGTGGTTCTTGTGGGAGAACAACTCCATTTGGCTCACTAACTTCACACACCATCAGGCTTCCAAGCAGCTCTCAAGGAAACTCAGTTTTCACACTCTATGTTTAGTGCCCTTTGAGTGCATTATCTAGGAATGAACCTGGTAGAGCATCCCACACAAACGAATGCTCCACATGCGGGTTTCACATGCCACCAACTCCACATTCACAGGCAACTTCAGCGCCACAGCCGTTTTCAGATAGCCCTCAATGCAAAGGCTCTAGACGCAAATATTGGTGTGAGAGCTAATTCAATCAAGGAAACACTGCATGTTGGTGAAGGGCATATTGAAGAAGGATCAGCCGAGTGGTTCTTGTGGGAGAACAACTCCATTTGGCTCTCTAACTTCACACACCATCAGGCTTCCAAGCAGCTCTCAAGGAAACTCAGTTTTCACACTCTATGCTTAGTGCCCTTTGAGTGAATTATCTAGGAATGAACCTGGTAGAGCATCCCACACAAACGAATGCTCCACATGCGGGTTTCACATGCCACCAACTCCACATTCACAGGCAACTTCAGCGCCACAGCCGTTTTTCAATGCAAAGGCTCTAGACGCAAATATTGGTGTGAGAGCTAATTCAATCAAGGAAACACTGCATGTTGGTGAAGGGCATATTGAAGAAGGATCAGCCGAGTGGTTCTTGTGGGAGAACAACTCCATTTGGCTCACTAACTTCACACACCATCAGGCTTCCAAGCAGCTCTCAAGGAAACTCAGTTTTCACACTCTATGCTTAGTGCCCTTTGTGTGCCTAGGACTGAAATGAAGCTTGGTCAGCATCCCACACAAACGAATGCTCCACATGCGGGTTTCACATGCCACCAACTCCACATTCACAGGCAACTTCAGCGCCACAGCCGTTTTCAGATAGCCCTCAATGCAAAGGCTCTAGACGCAAATATTGGTGTGAGAGCTAATTCAATCAAGGAAACACTGCATGTTGGTGAAGGGCATATTGAAGAAGGATCAGCCGAGTGGTTCTTGTGGGAGAACAACTCCATTTGGCTCACTAACTTCACACACCATCAGGCTTCCAAGCAGCTCTCAAGGAAACTCAGTTTTCACACTCTATGTTTAGTGCCCTTTGAGTGCATTATCTAGGAATGAACCTGGTAGAGCATCCCACAGAAACGAATGCTTCACATGCGGGTTTCACATGCCACCAACTCCACATTCACAGGCAACTTCAGCGCCACAGCCGTTTTCAGATAGCCCTCAATGCAAAGGCTCTAGACGCAAATATTGGTGTGAGAGCTAATTCAATCAAGGAAACACTGCATGTTGGTGAAGGGCATATTGAAGAAGGATCAGCCGAGTGGTTCTTGTGGGAGAACAACTCCATTTGGCTCACTAACTTCACACACCATCAGGCTTCCAAGCAGCTCTCAAGGAAACTCAGTTTTCACACTCTATGCTTAGTGCCCTTTGAGTGCCTAGGACTGAAATGAAGCTTGGTCAGCATCCCACACAAACGAATGCTCCACATGCGGGTTTCACATGCCACCAACTCCACATTCACAGGCAACTTCAGCGCCACAGCCGTTTTCAGATAGCCCTCAATGCAAAGGCTCTAGACGCAAATATTGGTGTGAGAGCTAATTCAATCAAGGAAACACTGCATGTTGGTGAAGGGCATATTGAAGAAGGATCAGCCGAGTGGTTCTTGTGGGAGAACAACTCCATTTGGCTCACTAACTTCACACACCATCAGGCTTCCAAGCAGCTCTCAAGGAAACTCAGTTTTCAAACTCTATGCTTAGTGCCCTTTGAGTGCCTAGGACTGAAATGAAGCTTGGAGAGCATCCCACATATACGAATGCTCCACATGCGGGTTTCACATGCCACCAACTCCACATTCACAGGCAACTTCAGCGCCACAGCCGTTTTCAGATAGCCCTCAATGCAAAGGCTCTAGACGCAAATATTGGTGTGAGAGCTAATTCAATCAAGGAAACACTGCATGTTGGTGAAGGGCATATTGAAGAAGGATCAGCCGAGTGGTTCTTGTGGGAGAACAACTCCATTTGGCTCACTAACTTCACAAACCATCAGGCTTTCAAGCAGCTCTCAAGGAAACTCAGTTTTCACACTCTATGCTTAGTGCCCTTTGTGTGCCTAGGACTGAAATGAAGCTTGGTCAGCATCCAACACAAACGAATGCTCCACATGCGGGTTTCACATGCCACCAACTCCACATTCACAGGCAACTTCAGCGCCACAGC